>NW_026757901.1:0-1088 GCF_022355385.1 Mustela nigripes
TGTGTGTGTGTATATATATATATATATATATATATATATATATCTTTATTTCTTTAAATTTAGGGAGGTAGTTTCTTCTACAAGACCAAAATACTCCCCAAATTAAGTGGGTGGCTCTGTTCTATTCACCAGTCTAATATATATATTTTCTTTTTTTTCTATTTTTTTAACTTCTTTTTAACCACTTTATTCCCCGCACAATTTGGGGTCTCTTCTGATGTGGATAACACAAATTTTTCTGCAATCTTTGCCACCCTTTTAGTATTTTAGTCTCTCATTCATATATTCTTATCTGGATAAAATGACAGAAAAACTAACTACACACACACACACACACACACACACACAGAAAGATAGAAAGAACAGAGAACAGGAGGCAATACTGAAAGCTAGGGACCTAATAAATATGGACATTTGTAATATCTCAGATCTAGAGTTCAAGATGACAATTCTCAATGCACTACCTGGGCTCAAAAAAGGCATGAAAAATATTAGAGAAACCCTGTCTGGAGAAATAAAAGAACAAAAATCTAACCAAGCTGAAATTTTTAAAAAAGCTATTAATGAGGAGCAATAAAAAATGGAGGTGCTTATTGCTAGGATAAATGAGGCAGAAGACAGAATTAGTGATAAAGAAGATGAAATGATGGAGTATAAAGAAACTGAGTAAAAGAGAGACAAACAACTATTGGACCACAATGGGAGAATTTGAGAAGAAACTGATACCATAAGATAAAACTTTAGAATAGTTAAGATTCCAGAAGAAGAAGAAAGTAGAGGGGAGCAGAGGGAATATTGGAACAAATTATTGTAGAGAATTTCCCTAATATGGAAAAGAGAACAGACATCAAAATCCAGGAAGTGCAAAGAACCCCCCACACCTCATCTTCTAATAGTAAATCTTACAAGTCTGAGTGACAAAGAGAAAATCCTGAAAGCAGCCTGGAACAAGAAGTCTGTAACATACAGTGGTAAAAAATATTAGATTGGCAACAGACTTATTCACAGAGACCTGGCAGGCCAGAAGGAACTGGAATGATATATTCAGAGCACTAAATGAGAAAAACATGCAGCCATGAATACTATAT
>NW_026757902.1:0-1087 GCF_022355385.1 Mustela nigripes
CTGAGCCCTGTCTCGCGGTGGGAGAAACCCGTATAGAGCGAAAGCCTCTTTGCCTTGTCATCTGCCCTTGGAAAGCACAGCATTCGTTGGGAATTCTGAGTTGGGTTTGGGGATGCTGGTGCTGCTTGCCTGAGCTAGTCTCCACAGCACAGTGTAATAAACCCGGATGGAGCGAAATACTCTTTGCTTGGGCATCCCCTCTGCCTGAGAGAGAAGCATGGTTACGCCTGTGGAAAGAGTCTTAAGGAAAAGGACACGTCTGTCACTGCAGAGCGACGGAATCCTGTCTGCTAAGGAGACACGAGGGGAAGATTATGGCAGGGGAAAGGGCTCCACTCTGAGGAAGGAGTCTGGGCAGAAAGCATGCCTGTCCTGAGCCTCTGGGCCCAAGGAGACAGCAGCTTTGGCCACCTGTCTCTGGTGGAGACATGGGCTTGCCACCAGGCGCCTACCCTGAACTCGCAGAAACAGCTCCCTGAAAGAACTGGCAGTCATATTCCGTCTTCCTCCAGAATGTGGAAGCGTTCGCAAAGGCACGGGGTGTCCAGGGAAGGATTGGGAACAGTCTCCCACAGCTCCCCATCCCAGTGCGCGGGCGGTGTGCAGGGATCGTGACGCCTCTCCTCTCCAGTGGGGAAGGCACTGGCTTGGTCCCCCAGTCTGCCTGCGCGCCAGAGCAAAAAGCCAAGCTTTGCCTATGCCAGGAGATGGTAGTGGGCACAGAGTGCCATCCTAGGGCGCGCACGATTTTGCAGGGTTGTGACTGTGTCTTAGTTCAGCTAGGCAGTGTGAACCGAGGTGCTGACATGGAGCCCGGGAAAACAAAGCCCAAGAGGCACCAGCTCTCCCACAGCTCTTCTTCCCTGACGGGACCGAGCGAACGCCCAAAGCCTTGTGGAGGAAGCGGCAGCGAAGTGCGGTTCACGCCAAGCTGAAAACCTCTGCGAAAGCATATCAGTCGCTGGGAAATCAGAGTCGGTTCTGTGGGCTGCTCTTGCTCCTTGCCTTAGCCTAGTATTCGCAGCAGAGTGGGAGAAACCCGCATAGAGCGAAAGCCTCTTTGCCCGGGCATCCCCTCTGGGAAAGC
>NW_026757903.1:0-1087 GCF_022355385.1 Mustela nigripes
AAACTATAAAGTACTCATGAAAGAAATTGAGGAAGACATGAAGAAATGGAAAAATGTTCCATGCTCATGGATTGGAAGAACAAATATTGTGAAAATATCTATTCTACCTAAAGCAATCTACACATTTAATGCAACCCCTATCAAAATCCCATCCATTTTTTTCAAAGAAATAGAATAAACAGTCCTAAAATTTATATGGAACCAGAAAAGACCTCGAATAGCCAAAGGAATATTGAAAAAGAAAGCCAAAGTTGGTGGCCTCACAATTCCAGACTTCAAGCTCTATTACAAAGCTGCCATCATCAAGACAGTATGGTACTGGCACAAAAACAGACACATAGATCAATGGAACAGAATAGAGAGCCCAGAAATAGACCCTCAACTCTATGGTCAACTAATCTTCGACAAAGCAGGAAGGAATGTCCAATGGAAAAAAGACAGCCTCTTCAAACAAATGGTTCTGGGAAAATTGGACAGCCACATGCAGAAAAATGAAATTGGACTATTTCCTTATACCACACACAAAAATAGACTCAAAATGGATGAAGGACCTCAATGTGAGAAAGGAATCCATTAAAATCCTTGAGGAGAACACAAGCAGCAACCTCTTTGACCTCAACTGCAGCAACTTCTTCCTAGGAACATCGCCAAAGACAACAGAAGCAGGGCAAAAATGAACTATTGGGATTTCATCAAGATTAAAAGCTTTTTCACAGCAAAGGAAACAGTTAACAAAACCAAAAGATAGCTGACAGAATGGGAGAAGATATTTGCAAACGACATATCAGATAAAGGGCTAGTATCCAAAATCTATAAAGAACTTATCAAACTCAACACCCAAAGAACAAAGAATCCAATCAAGAAGTGGGCAGAGGACATGAACAGACATTTCTGCAAAGAAGACATCTAGATGGCCAACAGACACATGAAAAAGTGCTCCACATCACTCGGCATCAGGGAAATACAAATCAAAGCCACAATGAGATACTACTTCACACCAGTCAGAATGGCTAAAATTAACAAGTCAAGAAATAACAGATGCTGGCGAGGATGCGGAGAGAGGGGAACCCTCCTACACTGTTGGTGG
>NW_026757904.1:0-1087 GCF_022355385.1 Mustela nigripes
TCCCAGGGTCTCCAAAGTGCTTCACTATGGGACTTTTCTCATTTTCCCAACATGCGGGGGTCACTCAGCCACCGTTTAAGGTGTTTTTCAGAGGAAACCGTTCTATCTGTAGATTTGGTGTGTTCATGGAGTTGAGTTAAGAATCCCTTTATCGGGGTGCCTGGGTGGCTCAGTGGGTTAAAGCCTCTGCCTTCAGCTCAGGTCATGATCCCAGGGTCCTGGGATTGAGCCCCACATCGGACTCTCTGCTCAGCAGGGAGCCTGCTTTCCCCCTCTCTCTCTACCTGCCTCTCTGCCTACTTGTAATCTCTGTCAAATACATGAATAAAATCTTAAAAAAAAAAAGAATCCCTTTATCATCTTCAACTGGAAGAGCATTTCTTTTTATTTATTTTGCTTTGTGAACTTTTTCTTTCTAATATCTGTAGATACATTTCTCTCATGAGGTTTGGAAAATTCTTATTCATTATCTTTTCAAGTACTACCTTTCTTCTATTTTCTTTATTCTCTTCTGAGATATATACTAAAGCTTCTAATGCATAATCAATAAATATAAACTCACCTTCTAATTTTTAGTTTTTTTTCTCTGTTACATTATGGATAATTTCATTAGATTGATCTTCTAGTTTGCTAGTATTTTAATTCTATCTTATCTGTTGTTCAGTACATACATTGTTTTCTTTAACAATTTTTATGATGTTGTTAAGTTCCATTTAGTTGTTTTTAAAGTATCTAAGTATGTATGTATTTATAAGAATTTACATATGTATGTATCTATCTCGACATTTGTTATCAGCTTATATATAAAAATATCACTTATCTATAAATACATATATTTACATACATATAAATATAATTTATATAGATATTAATATATTAGATGTATATTATATTATGGAATAATAGATTATATTATAATGTATAAATATAGAGATATATAAATATATTTATATAATTTTTTTTACCTGTTAGAATGGTTTGTTGTTTTTAAATAATTTTTATTTTTATAAACATATATTTTTATCCCCAGGGGTACAGGTCTGTGAATCTCCAGGTTTACACACTTCACAGCACTCACCAAAGCACA
>NW_026757905.1:0-1087 GCF_022355385.1 Mustela nigripes
GATCTCTGGAGTGAGGATGTTATGGTAAAACAAGATCAAATAGAAGCTGCTGACATTGACTCCACTGAACGAGATAATAAAAGCAAAACTACATTCTTGGAGAGATTTCAGAGATCACTGCTACCTGACCAAGGTCTTAAAAGATGCAAGAGTAGGGGTGCCTGGGTGGCTCAGCGGGTTAAAGCCTCTGCCTTCGGCTCAGGTCATGATCCCAGGGTCCTGGATAGAGTCCTGCATTGGGCTCTCTGCTCAGTAGGGAGCCTGCTTCCCCCTCCCTCTCTCTCCGCCTGCCTCTCTGCCTACTTGTGATCTCTGTATGTTAAATAAATAAATAAAATCTTTAAAAAAAAAAAAAGATGCACGAGTAGGTGATTCTGACATGACCCCATTCTACTCACCTATCTGGCTTGTGCAAAAGACAGATGAGTCTGGGAGGATGAAGACGGGTTATCACAAACCTAGTCATGCTGGGACTCCTAATTACAGTTATTATTGCAGAAGTGGTTTCATTGCTGTATTGAATCAATACATCCCCCAAGCCAATGTATACAGCTGTTAATCTAGTGAATACTTTTTTTTTCCTCTGAACCTGTTAGCAGAGACCACAAGAAGCCATTTGCTTTCTACTGGCAGAGTTAGAAACACATCTCAACTGTCCTATCTCAGAGCACCAGCCATAAACCATATTCTTTTTTTTTTTTAAAGATTTTATTTATTTATTTGACAGAGAACACAAGTAGGCAGAGAGGCAGGCAGAGAGAGAGAGAGAGAGAAGCAGGCTCTGCACTGAGCAGAGGGCCCGATGCGGGGCTCCATCCCAGGGTCCTGGGATCATGACCTGGGCCGAAGGCAGAGGCTTTAACCTGCTGAGCCACCCAGGCGCCCCAACCATATTCTTTTTTTTTAAAGATTTTATTTATTTATTTGACAGAGAGAGATCACAAGTAGGCAGAGAGGCAGGCAGAGAGAGAGAGAGGAGGAAGCAGACTCCCTGCTGAGCAGAGAGCCCGATGCGGGACCTGATCCCAGGACCCTGAGATCATGACCTGAGCTGAAGGCAGCGGCTTAACCCACTGAGCCACCCAGG
>NW_026757906.1:0-1087 GCF_022355385.1 Mustela nigripes
CATGCCTGTAAACCAAAGCAATGGATCCGATTTTGGCCTAGGGTCCTGTCTGGTTCAATCTTCTTCTCTGGGGACATCCATCTAGGGTATGAGTGGAGGTAGATGCTTAGCTGGTGACAGACTGAACTTTTTGGCCCGGGTGACCTATACTATTGGGATGGCCTCAGGGACTTTGGAGGTTTCTCCTAATTTGTACGATTTTGGAAAATGGAATGGGCAGAATTCCCATGGATTGGGTAGGCACAGCCCTAATGTGTGGCTCCAGGGTCCCCAGGCTCTAGGGTGTGTGTGCCCAGGACTTTGAGGACAGAGGTCTGGAAACACAAACTCAGCTTATGTTTGGGGACGTAGGTATGGCAGGCCCGATCTACAAACCATGAGAAGACATCTTCAGGGTATGAAGATAGTGCGAGTCTGAGGCGCTTGCTGAGGCTTTTATCTCTGGATTTTGTTTCAGCGATGGCCGTGGAATGTCGAGGAGGCCTCATGGGCCATGGACGAATCTTGCTCTCTGTGGATTTGGCCCATTCCCAATTGTTTTTTGTCAATCTGTTGGATGGAGGACTCCTTTCAGGGTTGTTACATCAGGTGTCCCACCAAAAGAGGAATTCCAAAGCAGAGCCCTGGGGAAAAGTGAAGGGACAACACGAACTATGGTTAAAAATTGGGGCCTAGGGGCATGGCAAGCCCAATATGCTGTCTCTTCATCCAGCCACTGAGAGGCCTTACCTGAGGACTGGGCTAAGGCTGAGAGTCACAATGTGTGTTTGCTACCTATCTGGACCACGAGCAATGGCGGGGCCTCAAGGGACACACTGTTTTCCACTACACTGAACGTTGGACAACAAGCCAACCACAAGTTTTCCTGCCATCGGGAAGGAGTTCTGATTTCTGCTTCATTCTCAAACCTGGGCAGTGATTGGAGATAAGGTGTAGGTTCTGAAGCCTGAAAACTGAGGTTGGGAAGGGATAACGACCTAAGGCCATGCGGGGTCTGAAGTTCTCAGTTTGTAGCCAACTGTCTGGGTGGGCCCAGGAGGTCCAGGTGCAAGCTGTGTCAGAAAGGGCATTATTGCCCAGGTCAGCC
>NW_026757907.1:0-1087 GCF_022355385.1 Mustela nigripes
GCTTTCTTGGTATCAGAGAGTTTCTAATAGTAGTTGGGACCACTCAGGCATTCCAACTGCAGGTCTTATGTGTTTTCTACTACATCAAGCTCTTTTCTTACAGAACCTGATCTAATATAATCAAAGCAGATGTAAAAAAAAATGTATCAACAAACATAAAGATCAATGGGGGGAAATGACAAAGTGAGAGAGGAGTACTGAATGATTAAGATGTTTTATTTTATGAAAATGAGGAAGAAGACAAGGCAGTTTCAGTGATGAGGAGTAACAGATATTAAAGACAACTTATATCACTTAGGTCCCTCATCCTTTATTTTCTTTTCTTCTGATACTTAAATCCCCTCGATCAATCCTATCAATATCATTCCGTTATATAATTAATATGTAGTCATCCAAATCATACTTGAATCCATTTGGTGATGGAGAATATACTGTTTCAGAGGCATACATTTCATCTGACTTAACCCAAACCAATTTCCTTTCAAGTTATTTCCTTGAAGAAAAAATATTTCTAGAGAGTGAAGTGATGATAACCATTTGATGTTTAGATTTATTTACTCTTTCTATAACAGAAAAAAATGTATCTGAATCTAATATAAACACAAAGAATTTGCTATCCTTTAGGATGAAACGTGCAAAGCCAAAAAGTGAATTAAAATGATATTTTCCAACTTTTCCAATGTTAGGTATGGCAATTGTATTAGGTACTTTATCAGTTTCCATGATAGCCTTGAAATATATGATTATATATATCTATATATAAAATCAAATGATTTAAGAAGTTAATAGCATCAATAGACATTTGGGGCTATAGCTAAGGTTCTTTCCTTGTATCACAATGTCACAAACCTTTAATATCTTTGAACCAAATAATAACTTCTTCAATCTAAAAAAAAATTCAAGAGTCTTATTTACCTTTTAGTAAAGCAGTCATTTAGCATGAACAGTTCAGTGGTAAAATAAGATATTCTATAGAAAGTACAGATGGATGAATGATAAGTACTAGCGTGAATGAAAAACATCTCAAGGCAAAAATGCAGAAGCCATACATAATAGAAAAAGATGTTTATGGAACACAATCAATGAC
>NW_026757908.1:0-1087 GCF_022355385.1 Mustela nigripes
TGTGTCTGTTTTTGTGCCAGTACCATACTGTCTTGATAATGACAGCTTTGTAATAGAGCTTGAAGTCTGGAATTGTAATGCCACCAACTTTGGCTTTCTTTTCCAATATTCCTTTGGCTATTCGAGGTCTTTTCTGGTTCCATATAAATTTTACGATTATTTGTTCTATTTCTTTGAAAAAAATGGATGGGATTTTGGTAGGGATTGCATTCAATATGTAGATTGCTTTAGGTAGAATAGACATTTTCACAATATTTGTTCTTCCAATCCATAAGCATGGAACATTTTTCCATTTCTTTGTGTCTTCCTCAATTTCTTTCATGAGTACTTTATAGTTTTCTGAGTATAGATTCTTTGCCTCTTTGGTTAGGTTTATTCCTAGGTATCTTATGGTTTTTGGTGGAATTGTAAATGGGATTGACTTCTTAATTTCTCTTTCTTCTGTCTTGTTGGTGTAAAGAAATGCAACTGATTTCTGTGCATTGAGTTTATATCCTGACACTTTACTGAATTCCTGTATGAGTTCTAGCAGTTTTGGAGTGGAGGCTTTTGGGTTTTCCACATATAGTATCATATCATCTACAAAAAAGTGATAGTTTGACTTCTTCTTTGCCGATTTGGATGCCTTTAATTTCTTTTTGTTGTCTGATTGCTGAGGCTAGGACTTCTAGTACTATATTGAATAGCAGTGGTGATAATGGACATCCCTGCCATGTTCCTGACCTTAGCAGAAAAGCTTTCAGTTTTTCTCCATTGAGAATGATATTTGCGGTGGGTTTTTCATAGATGGCTTTGATAATATTGAGGTATGTGCCCTCTATCCCTACACTTTGAAGAGTTTTAATCAGGAAAGGATGCTGCTCTTTGTCAAATGCTTTTTCAGCATCTATTGAGAGTATCATATAGTTCTTTTTCTTTCTTTTAACTTTTTCTTTCTTTTATTAATGTATTGTATCACATTGATTGGTTTGCGGATGTTGAACCAACCTTGCAGCCCTGGAATAAATCCCACGTGGTCGTGGTGAATAATCCTTTTAATGTACTGTTGGATCCTATTGGCTAGTATTTTGGTGAGAATTTTCGCATC
>NW_026757909.1:0-1087 GCF_022355385.1 Mustela nigripes
ATTATGACATCTAATGATCCAGCCACTGAGAGGACGTACTAGAGGACTGGACTCACGCTGAGGGTCACAATGCGTGTTTATGCCCTCGTTGCACTCTACCATGGGCGGGGCCTCAGGGTGAATGCTGGTTTCTCCTACACTGAACGTTGAACAACATACCAACCACAAGGTTTCTTGCCATGGGTAAGGAAGAGTTCTGAGTTCTGCATCACAGTCAACCCTGGGGAGTGATTGGATATAAGGTCTAGGTTCTAAAGCCTGAAAACTGAGGTAGGGAAGAGATGATGACCTAAGGCTATGGCGGGTCTGATGAGCTCAGTGTGCGGTCAGCTGTCTGGTTGTTGGTCATGAAGTCCGGGCTCAGGTTGTCAGACAGTGCATTAGTGCCCAGTTTAGACTATATATTTTGGGTGCATTCGAGTGCCGTGTAAGTTCTTATCTGAAGAACTCTTCTGGATATGAAGAATGCGCGAGTCTGAAGCACGGGCTCAGGCATTTGTCTCTGGATTTTGTATCAGAGATGGCCATGGAATGTTGGGGAGGCCTCATGGGCCATGGACAAATCTTGCTCTCTGTGGACTTGGCCCGATCCCAATTGTTTTCCGTCAATTTGTGGGATGGCAGGACTCCTTTTAGGTTTGTTACCTCAGGTGTCTGAACAAAAGAGGAATTCCAAAGCAGAGCCCTGTGGAAGAGTGAAGGGACAACCCGAACTATTTTTAAAACTTGCGGCCTAGGGGCATGGCAAGCCCAACATGCTGTCTCTCCATCCAGCCACTGAGAGGCCTTACCTGAGGACTGGGCTCAGGCTGAGGGTCACAATGTGTGTTTGTGACCAATGTGGCCCGCAAGCATGGGCGGGGCCTCATGGGCCACACTGGTTTCAACTACACTGAACTTTTGACAACATGCCAACCACAAGATTTCTTGTCATGGGGAAAGAGTTCTGATTCCTGCATCATTTTCAAACCCAGGCGGTGATTGGAGATAAGGTCTAGGTTCTGAAGCCTGAAACCGAGCTTTGGAAGAGATGACGAACTAAGGCCATGACGGGTCCGATGTGCTCAGTGTGCGGCCAGCTGTCTGG
>NW_026757910.1:0-1087 GCF_022355385.1 Mustela nigripes
GCTGCTGCCCAAGAAGACCGAGAGCCACCACAAGGCCAAGGGCAAGTGAATCTACGTATCATACTGGTGTATCCAGTTAAAACCTTTCTCACTCAAAGGCTCTTTTCAGAGCCGTCCACATTTTCACAAAAAAGCTTGTAGCCAAATCGGAGTCCCGCTTTTCTACTATGTAAGCCTTAACTGGTTAGTCTGGGTAGGCCAACGGTAGTTTACTTACTGTCGCTTGTTTTGGATGTCTAATCGTACTTTGGCCCAGGGTAAGGGGACTTAGTATGTAAGCAAGGGTTTACCATAGTTGAAGAAAAGCTAGTTAGTGATGGTAACGTTTACAAAACCTTGTCTCTAGATGTACAGTTTGACTCCTTGCTCCCTGAGTCGTGCTTAGTAGAGTTAGAGAAGCGAGAAGAAAAGGGGTAAAGTGAGTCGCTGTGGGAAGGGGTGCTAGCCTGGAATGGCTTAGCCATTGAAAGTAGAGCTATAGGACCGGAAATCGGCGCGAGCTGTTTCAAGGAGGAATTGAGTGAAGCTTAATTAGCCCCTGTACGGGAGTCGGTCACCATTTGTTGCACACTGGTACATCCGCTAGGCGTTTAACGTGTTTCCCAGAGTGGAGATCGGAAGGGTCAGTCCAGGCCACTCAAGGTTCAGTTCAGTAAAAGTAACCACTTAAGAAAACGAAAATACATGTTTGTTCTGAAAGTGTGACCCTCGGAATCTTAGGCCTCACTACGTAGATCCCTAGACTTGGCATCTTCCCCGATCCCCAGGTGACTTGTTTAGAATTTGAGATGAAGCAGAATATTAAGCTAACTTCTTGGATCGCGGTCTACAATAAAGACGGAGATTGGAATGTTGACTAATTCATCCAATCGGAGTTTAGTAGTAATTCACCAATCACGTCTTTCCCTCTTTAGCCAATGGCTTTATTGCGCGGGACTTTTGAAAAATTCAAGACCAATCGGAAGGTTTCTGAGTCTATATAATGGTAAAGTCTTCAGGCTTACTCCTCAGTTTAGTTTTACTCCTGAACTCCTTGTAAGATGGCTCGCACGAAGCAGACGGCGCGCAAGTCGACCGGCGGCAAGGC
>NW_026757911.1:0-1087 GCF_022355385.1 Mustela nigripes
AATATATCAATGACTTAGATGTAAGAACCAAAACTATAAAATTTGTAGCAGAAAATGTTGGAATCTATCTTGCTGATTTGTATTTAGCGGTGAATTCTTCTACATGACACCAAAGAAATGACCAAAAAAAGAAAAAATTAAATTGGACTCTATCTAGACGAGATCGGGCGTGTTCAGGATGGTATGGCCGTAGACAATTGGACTCTATCTAAATTAAAAGTTTGAGGTGCCTGGGTTAAGTGTCTGCCTTTGGCTCAGGTCATGATCTCAGGGTCCTGAGATTGAGCTCCCCCATCAGACTCTCCCATCAATGGTAAATCTGCTTTTCTCTCTCCATCTCCCTCTGTGATCTCTTTTGCTTTCATCCTCTCTTAAATAAATAAATAAAATATTTTAAACTATTTGATTAATTAAAAGATTTTGTGCATCAGAAGACATTGCCATGGAAGTATTAAAAAAAACCCGGCAGAAATATTTTCAGATCACTTATCTGATAAGCTTCTAGTATCCAGACTATATAAAGGACTATTACAAGTCAGCCACAATAAAAACACAAAAAGAATCCCAAGTAATCCAAATTAAAATATGCAAAGTATTTGAGCAAACATTTCTCCATTGGCCAACAAGGACATGCAATGATGCTACACATCATTAGCCATTATAAAAAAATGCATGTGAAAACTATGGTGAATTATATTTCAATTATGGTCATCTGGGGTGGGGGTTGGGGAACTGCTGGATGGCCATTATTAAAAAAAAAAAAATAATGTGAATATGAAGAAGTTGGAAGCCCAGTGCATTGTTAGTAGGAATATAAAATGAGGAAAAAGTGGAAAGTTCGGGAATTCCATTAAAAAAAGTTAAACATAAAATTGTCATATGATTCAATAACACCTTTCCTAGGTATTGACCCAAATAACTTGCTCACAAATGCTTGTAAGTATGCTATTGTTCAAAGCAGCCCTATTCACAGTAGTAAAAAAGTAGAAACAACTGAAATGTCCATTGACAGATGAATGAATGAAGAAAATGTGATATATATGTATAATGGGATGTTATCCAAAGAGAAAAAAGTGAAGTATTAATA
>NW_026757912.1:0-1087 GCF_022355385.1 Mustela nigripes
GGTCTATAGCTCTCTTTTTTGGTGGGATCCTTGTCTGGTTTTGGGATCAAGGTGATGCTGGCCTCATAAAATGAGTTTGGAAGTTTTCCTTCCATTTCTATTTTTTGGAACAGTTTTAGGAGAATAGGAATTAGTTCTTCTTTAAATGTTTGGTAGAATTCCCCCGGGAAGCCGTCTGGCCCTGGGCTTTTGTTTGTTTGGAGATTTTTAATGACTGTTTCAATCTCCTTACTGGTTATGGGTCTGTTCAGGCTTTCTATTTCTTCCTGGTTCAGTTGTGGTAGTTTATATGTTTCTAGGAATGCATCCATTTCTTCCAGATTGTCAAATTTATTGCCGTAGAGTTGCTCATAGTATGTTCTTATAATACTTTGTATTTCTTTGGTGTTAGTTGTGATCTCTCCTCTTTCATTCATGCTTTTATTTATTTGGGCCCTTTCTCTTTTCTTTTTGATAAGTCGGGCCAGGGGTTTATCAATTTTATTAATTCTTTCAAAGAACCAGCTCCTACTTTCTTGATTTGTTCTATTGTTTTTTTGGTTTCTATTTCATTGATTTCTGCTCTGATCTTTATGATTTCTCTTTTCCTGCTAGGCTTAGGGTTTCTTTCTTGTTCTTTCTCCAGCTCCTTTAGGTGTAGGGTTAGATTGTGTACCTGAGACCTTTCTTGTTTCTTGAGAAAGGCTTGTACCGCTATATATTTTCCTCTCAGGACTGCCTTTGTTGTGTCCCACAGATTTTAAACCGTTGTATTTTCATTATCATTTGTTTCCATGATTTTTTTCAATTCTTCTTTAATTTCCCGGTTGACCCATTCATTCTTTAGAAGGATGCTGTTTAGTCTCCATGTATTTGGGTTCTTTTCAAACTTCTTTTTGTGGTTGAGTTCTAGCTTTAGAGCATTGTGGTCTGAAAATATGTAGGCAATGGCCCCAATCTTTTGATACCGGTTGAGTCCTGATTTAGGACCAAGGATGTGATCTATTCTGGAGAATGTTCCATGTGCACTAGAGAAGAATGTGTATTCTGTTGCTTTGGGATGAAATGTTCTGAATATATCTGTGATGTCCATCTGGTCCAGTGTGTC
>NW_026757913.1:0-1087 GCF_022355385.1 Mustela nigripes
AAAAACATTAAGATATTGAAAATCAATCTATTTCTTTGATTCATTAAAGACATTTTTGGCTTGTTTCCAGTATTTTCTTACTGGTTAAAAAATGAATTTGAAGTAGTCTGAATTTCATTATTATATGGCACTTTCCCTTTGATGAATACAAGGATGATATTCTGTATTAGCTATCTGAGAAGAATTTATTTTTTTTAATTTTATTTATTTGTAATAGAGAGAGTGAGAGAGAGCACAAGCAGTGGGAGCAGCAGGGTGAGGGAGAAGCAAACTCCCGGCTAAGCAGGGAATCTGTTGCAGAACTGAGTCCCAGTTCCCTAAGATCATGACCTGAGCTAAAGGCTCAGGCGTTTAACTGACTGAGCCACCCAGGAGTCCCTATCTGAGAAGAGTTCTTTATGTTATTCCTATTAATATGAAGTTTAAAGTCTAGGTGATTAACTTAATATTTTAGAGTCTATTGCATACATAGCACTATGTTCCAGGCAGAGAGTAAGAAAGAAATATTAAATCAACCATATTCTATGCATTTTAAATGAAAATAATTAATCAATCATAATAAATCCTTCTATTTATGGAATATCAACTTATAAGCTTTCCTCCATATGAACAATGCCAAATATCAGAATAAAGGGTCATCTAATACAAATAAAGGATAGAATTAAAGAATTCTGGTAAGCCATTTAATTTTGAAAAATGGTTCTATAATGTTGCTGAGTTGTGGTTTTCAGTTACATAATATCTGATAAGTGTAGAAGTAACATGAGTGTTACGTGAGATGAGAAATGGTATATAATTAAGATATTTTTAAAAGTACAGATAAGTACAAATTTGTAAACATAGCATTATGGAGGAATAAAAATAAATGATAGCTACACACTCTAAAGTGAATACATCTTGGAAAGTTAATAGAGAAGTAAAACAAGGGCAGTGCAAAAAGTATGGTACATTTTTATGAAGTTCAAACAAATTCTGTGAAACCATAGATGGACTTAAAGATACTATTATGTATCAAATATTGTAAAAATTCATCAAGGAAATAGCAAACATAAAATAACCAAAGCATACAAACTTGGGTAGATACAAT
>NW_026757914.1:0-1087 GCF_022355385.1 Mustela nigripes
TTGCAGTTGGGAGCTTCTCACAACTCCCATCGTGGGAAAACCCACATGGCCTCGTGATCCACGCCCCCCTTCAAGAAGGGGTCATCAGGGACAGAATGTCCAACCTGAGCGATCGTCTGATCCTCGCCCTGACTTCAGATGCACGAGATCTCGATTCAGGTCTGTAGATTGTGCATGCCATATCCTCACCCACCAACAGAGGCCTATCTTGGGTTATCAGACTTCCGAACTCAGACTACTGGCCCACAAGCCCTCCAGTTTGGCAATCAAGAACTAAAATGCAGCACTCTGCCTGCCCTCCAGAAGAAAAACATTGCCCTCTGGGGCTACCAAGAAACCCCAAATGAGGATCAACCTTCACGCCATTCAGCTGTACCCCAAATATATAGGCTGACCTGGGCACTAATGCCCTTTCTGACAAAGCCGGACCTCCGGGCCCCACCTAGACAGCTGGCCGCACACTGAGCACATCGGACCCGCCATGGCCTTAGGTCGTCATCTCTTCTCAACCTTGGATTTCAGGCTTCAGAACCTAGACCTTATCTCCAATCACGGCCCGGGTTTGAAAATCATGCAGAAATCAGAACTCTTTCCCCATGGCAAGAAATCTTGTGGTTGGCAGGTACTCAAGGTTCAGTGTACTTGAAACCAGTGTGGCCCATGAGGCCCCGCCCATGCTTGCGGGCCTCCTTGGTCACAAACACACATTGTGACCCTCAGCCTTAGCAAAGTCCTCAGGTAAGGCCTCTGGTGGCTGGATGGAGAGACAGCATATTGGGCTTGCCATGCCCCTAGGCCCCCATTTTTAACCATAGTTCGGGTTGTCCCTTCACTCTTCCCCAGGGCTCTGATTTGGAATTTTCTTTTGGTGGGACACCTGAGGTAACAAACCTAAAAGGAGTCCTCCCATCCCACAGATTGACGAAAAACAATTGGGATCGGGCCAAGTCCACAGAGAGCAAGATTCGTCCATGGCCCATGAGGCCTCCCAACATTCCACGGCCATCGCTGATACAAAATCCAGAGACAAAAGCCTGAGCACGCGCTTCAGACTCACTTATTCTTAATATCCTGAAGAGTTCTTCAG
>NW_026757915.1:0-1087 GCF_022355385.1 Mustela nigripes
AAATAAAGCAGGATGTATTCTCTCATTCTAAGAGTGGGAAAAAAAAAGTATTCATATAAAAAAGATGGAAGTGGTATACTCCTCCTTTTTATTGCCCAGGAGTCGAATGAAAAATTGAAAGATGACCAAAAATTACTGTATCTTTATTCTTTCTAGACTGTTGTGCAGAACTTTCATTATCTAATATCTTTGTGGAGTCCTGTGGGATTTTTATTCTAGACTAAAAAAAAAAAAAAAAAACAAAGAAAGAAAAGAAAAGAAACACCTATTTTTATGTACTCTCTCTGAAGGATGGATTTGGGGATGAACAAATTATGTGAAGAGGTGGTACATTTTCCTGAAAGGGAGGGCATATAAGGAATGTTAAGAAAATAAGACTTCTATACAAGAAAAATCATTCAAGGAGGGCAGCTCCATCGTACTGCGGAGAGTGGTCCAAATATTTCAAGCCATGTCCCTGATCTGTGAGGAGATTGGTGGCCCACGGCAAATAAGCAGTGCCTGCTCGACTCAGAGCAATAGTTGAGGAGTAAATGCAGAAGCAATGTAGAATGCTATCCCTTCCCATATTTGTGAAAGCTGTTCAGGCAAAACTGTCTCCTATGGCATAAAAGGGAAAACTGGCCCTTGGTTTATGGATTCTGTTGCCTTTGGGATTATACACACATATACACACATATTATATATAATATTTCTATATTACATGTAATTTTAGGTTATCTGGGGTCATAACAAGGGTTAGATAATAAAACAGAAAAAGAACCATGAATCTGAACCATTCTGGTATATTGGAAATTATAATAAAGAGATACAGAATTATATGATGCATCATATTAATACACATTCCATAATCCTGATGCTTTAAAAATATTACAAATGCTTTATAACGAATTCAAACTCAAGAACCATATACTCAAATGCAAGTCATTTCATTTCACCATCCCAAAATAAGTCACCACTCTTTCTAAGCCTTGGAAATACCTAAACTTTAATTTTTTATTTGTGACATTTGTTAGAAAAAATACTAATTAACAATGTTAAAAAAAAAAGTTAATAAACTTGGTATATTTTCTGTACCAAAAGAATA
>NW_026757916.1:0-1087 GCF_022355385.1 Mustela nigripes
TTGCTTGCCTGTGGAAGAGAACGTACCCCGCCAGCCGGCACCACCCTCCCGTCGCATCTCTCCCTACCTTCCATTTGATTAGAGCCCACACTGTTCTTGGAGGACTTTCTATACGTCCTGAGGCCATTCCTGATCCTTTGTTCCTGATACTTCCTTCACCCAACATCTCCTTTTCTCCCATCTCTACCAGTCCCGTGCAGCACAGCTCAGGTGCCACCCATGACTCAAAATGTCCCTAGTCACTCCCCAATCGCAATTGTAGTGATTAGTGAAAAACTTGAACTGGTGAGGATATTGTTCCGTCCCCCATTTACTTGTGTCCAAGTTTTACTCATCATCTGTCCATTCCAGTTTCCCTCCTCTTCCTCTGGGATGACCCTTGTTCTCAAAGTGTGGTCCCCCTAACCTGGGGACTTGGAAATGCAAATACTCCAACCCCACCGCAGGCCTTCTGGGTGGGTCCAGCCATCTAAGGTGTCCCAAGCCCACAGGTGATTCTGAGAAATTCTGCTCTGGGAGGAAAGCTAATTTTTCAAAAGTGGCCCTGAATTCCTCCCAGAGAGCTGTTTCCTCCCAGAAAAAATCCCCACTCTCTAACCACTCTCTAATTACTAACAGTCCATGTTAAGCATTGAGATTTTGCATTTCTTTTAAGATGAAGAGTTTTAATTTCTTCAAGTAGTTTACTTTAGAAACAAAATGAGAATGTTTTCTCCATAAGTTTAACATTTCACTGACTTTATTATGTAGTACAAATGCCCTGACTGCTTTTTCTAAATGA
Organism: Mustela nigripes; assembly: GCF_022355385.1. Classification (NCBI taxonomy): domain Eukaryota; kingdom Metazoa; phylum Chordata; class Mammalia; order Carnivora; family Mustelidae; genus Mustela; species Mustela nigripes. The sequence goes on from NW_026757916.1 coordinate 782, forward strand.
TTATAATAATTCAACCATAGATAATGAATGCTTTGGAGTCCTGTAACAAATTGGATAATAACAATGATTTAATAGAAGTCAAGCTATCTAACAGTAAGAAGAAAAACCCCGCTGATTAAATTCATTTTTAAAAAAATCATGTTCATTTAAAGTAAACTGTATTCATACCTAAAATCTTCAAGCGCCTTGCTTAATCTGTGTCTAGAATATATTCTTTCACACTGGAAGAATGGAAAAAATAATAAGGAATCCTATCTAGAAACACTGCTAGATAATGTTCTGCTAAATGTTCAAGGATTCACAATA
>NW_026757917.1:0-567 GCF_022355385.1 Mustela nigripes
CAGGTGGCCTCTAGGATAAATATGACTAAGGGATGAAACCAATAAGATGACCTTTGAGTGGTCCAGCCTTAACAATATCCTGATTACAGAGGATCATTGTCAAGTGGGAGAAAACTTGTCAAGAGATAAGGGGAGCCCGCCATGCATCATCCAATCCACTCATAAAGAAAGTGGGGTCATCCATTATCTCCACAAGTCCATAGTTAATCCTATGGAGTGTGGTATGGTGGCTTTTAGGCAATTTTATTATCCCAGCCACACATAAGGGGTTAGTTAAGTTATACAATTGTAGGGGAATCAATCCCATTTTCCAGTTGTTTAATCATGTGCTGTGGGGTCTTGTTCATATATCTATAAAATAATAAGATCGACTAAAGAAGCTATTGTGCAACTTTTCTGAAGTTTACCTCAAATTGTTTAGCATAGGTAAACAAACATTTAAAGACAATCAAATCTAGAATTTAACATCCATAAAGGTGTTACTAAAACAATTTTTCTCTCTAAAATAACCCTCATTTACAGAGATAGCCAAATCAGGACTAATTTACTTGTTTCACAAGTAAATTA
>NW_026757917.1:667-1087 GCF_022355385.1 Mustela nigripes
ACATTTAAAGACAATCAAATCTAGAATTTAACATCCATAAAGGTGTTACTAAAACAATTTTTCTCTCTAAAATAACCCTCATTTACAGAGATAGCCAAATCAGGACTAATTTACTTGTGAAACAAGTCCAGTTTTAACAAACTTGGCCTATTATTTACATAAGCTCAGCAAGAATAGTGAGTGTGATCAATAGATCTTTTAGAATCTGCTTTGTTGGAACTTTGTATAAGGAATCTCTAGGTTGAACTTTTAGTAGCCTCTCCGGGCCAGAAGCCAAGCCCTGTACTTGCCATCAGGCATGCCTGCAATACCTGTTGATTTGGGCGAGTTCCTCTTCCAGAGACTGCACCTACCAAGGAGTGACATTCTTTACTCACCTGGTGAGGCTGCTGGGAACTCTGTAAGCAAGGTATCAGGCCA
>NW_026757918.1:0-1087 GCF_022355385.1 Mustela nigripes
GCTGAGCATCTACCTCCACTCATACCGTAGTTTGATGTCACCAGGGTAGTAGATTGAACCTCACAGGTCCCTAGGCCGTAATCGGATCCATTGCTTTGGTTTCCAGGCATCTCTCCTCAGAGGCATGTTTTCAAATACCAGCATGCGGGGGTTTCCGGAGGCAAATCTTGTCTCGACATGGGAAAATAGAAGGCTGGAACTGTGTCAAAACTTCCGGTAAGGGGAATCCTTCAGGGCCCGGTGCCACCACCCCTTTCCAAGGTCTCCATGGACACAAACCCACATTAGGATCCATCCGCAGGAGAGTCCATTTCAACTCTGGCTTCTCGGTTGCTCCCCCAGAGCCAGCAGATAGAACCTGTCTTGTCGCTAGGAGACAGTTGAGATGCGAGGCGGGTTGCCCAGGGCTCCGCCCTTAGAACCCTGCTCTGGCGTCCTTCCATATGGAACGTCCTGGACCCATCCAAAAGGTCTCAAATGTCCTGCAGAAGGAATCCTTGCGTTTTGGAGCATCTCACAACTCCCAACGTGGGAAAACCGTGATGGCTTTCTGAAGCCCCCACCCCCTTTCTGAAGGGGAAATCATGGACAGGAACTCCAACCTGAGCCAACGTCTGATCCTCGCCCTGAATTCGGATGCACGACATCTCGATTCAGCTGTGCAGAGTGTGCCGGCCTTGCCCTCGCCCTTAAACCTATGTGAAACTTCTGTTCGCCAATGTCCGTCCTCACACTCCTCGCCCCCAAGACCTCACGTTTGGAAATTCTGGACCCACAAGGCAGCACTCTGCCTGCCCTCCAAAAAAAAAAAAAAAATGTTGCCCTATGGAGCTTCCCAGACACCCCAAATGCGGATAGACCTACACGGCATCCTTGTGTACACAAATTATATCGACAAATCTGGGTACTAATACCCTGTCTGACACAGCCTGAGCCCGGACTTCCTGACCAAAACCGAGACAGCTGACCGCACACTGAGCACAACAGACCCGCTATGGCCGTAGCTCGTCATCTATTCCTAACCTAGCTTCTCAGGCTTCAGAACATAGACCTTAACTCCACACCCCGCCAAGGGGTGAATGTGATG
>NW_026757919.1:0-1087 GCF_022355385.1 Mustela nigripes
TTCACTCTTCCCCAGGGCTCTGCTTTGGGGAAGAGTGAAGGGACAACCCGAACTATGGTTAAAAATTGGGGCCTAGGGGCATGGCAAGCCCAATATGCTGTCTCTCCATCCAGCAACTGAGAGGCCTTACCTGAGGACTGGGCTCAGGCTGAGGGTCACGATGTGTGTTTGTGACCAATGTGGCCCGCAAGCATGGGCGGGGCCTCATGGGCCACACTATTTCAACTACACTGAACCTTGGACAACATGCCAACCACAAGGTTACTTGCCATAGGGAAAGAGTTCTGATTTCAATCCCGGGCAGTGATTGGAGATAAGGTATAGGTTCTGAAGCCTGAAAACCGAGGTTGAGAAGAGATGACGACCTAAGGCCATGGAGGGTCCGATGTGCTCAGTGTGCGGCCAGCTGACTGTGTGGGGCCAGGAGGTGCAGGCTCAGGCTGTGTCAGAAATGGCATTAGTGCCCAGGTCAGCCTATATATTTGGGGTACAGCCAAATGGTGTGACCTGTTGATCCTCATTTGGGGTTTCTGTGTAGCCCCAAGGGACATGTTTTTCTTCTGGAGGGCAGGCAGTGTGCTGCATTGTAGTTCTGGATTGCCAAACTGGAGGGCTTGTGGGCCAGTAGTCTGAGGACGGAAGTCTGAGAAACCAAGCTAGGCCTCAGTTTCTGGGTGAGACGTGAATGGAGACCTAGTGCCTCTGAAGTCAGGGCGAGTATCAGACGATCGCTCAGGTGGACATTCTGTCCCTGATGGTCCCTTCTTCAAGAGGGGGTGGATCACGAGTCCATGGGGGTTTTCCCACGATGGGTGTTGTGAGACGCACCCAACTGCAAGATTCTTCTGCAGGACAATTGAGACCTGTTGGTTGGCTCCAGGACAATGATTCCGAGCAGTGTTCTAAGGATGGATGTCTGGTAGCTCACCTCGCATTACAATTGTCTCCAAGCAACAAGACAGGTTAGATCTGCTGGATCTGGGGGAGCAACCGCGGAGGCTGAGTTGAAATGGACTCTCCCGTGGATGTGTCCTAATACTATTTTGTGTCTATGGAGACCTTGGAATGAAGCGGTGGCACTGGTGCC
>NW_026757920.1:0-1087 GCF_022355385.1 Mustela nigripes
CAGCTGCTGGCGGATCTGTTCAGCTAACCCACACTTAAGTGCTACCTGAGACGCTGGAGAGGGGCCACTGCCCGGGTCACCCTGCGGCTCCTCTGGGTGACGTCCACTTGGACTTAGTTTCACTCAAAGGTTAGAAAGCAGTGGCCACACTGCTTTATTGATTATTCCAGATCAATAAAACTGGGAATGATGACCCAGGCAGGCCTGCCTCTTCAACTTCATTTCCCTGCCAAGAATGCTTTCCCAGTGCCCCCTCTCTCTGCTCAACATCCTGTTCTCTCATCCCAGACCCGAGGTGCTAAGTCAGACTTCGTCCCACACAAATGTTAGCCCAAGGGGCAGAGATACACAGGTAGGAGAAGGCTTACTGCGGTATTACTCAGAATGGGGAGACCAGGAAAATAACCGCGCCATTTACAGATTTTTTTTTTCTAGAAGAAGGGCACCGTGAGAAAGTGACTCACCATCTCAGAGCTTCTACTCTAGCTCCTTGTTTGTAACATAGAAATTACTAATATCCAGCCTGACTACAAGGACTATGAGATGATACGTATGAAAGCACTTTATAAATTTCAGATGGTTTTACAAAGGTAGGGGGGGATACAGTAGGGGATACTCAACAGTGAAAAAAAAGTCCTTTGAGGCCTTTTACAAATAAAGGCACTTTATGTATTGGAACTCTTGGCACTCACATATTTAACATTTGAGGTTTTGCCAACCTAGGGAGCAGTCTGAGAGCAGTTGCAGTTTAGCTGAGGAGTATGTTTTCCTACTCCACGAACGTGAGGATCTCACATGAGGATGAGAGGAGGGGACTAGATGAAGTAGTAGAAATGAAAATAAGATCACATTCTAGAGTCCTTAGACGCTCATTAAAACAGGCATTTTCACAAAACAAACTGAGGGTTGTTGGAGGGAGGGGGGGAGGGAAGGGGGTGGGGGGAGGGGATGGGGAGGGTATGTGCTATGGTGCTTGCTGTGAAGTGTGTAAACCTGGTGATTCACAGACCTCTACCCTTGATAGATAGAATCTGGTGCTGGTTCTGTCCCTTGCCCACAGTGGCTGGTCCCTGCTGCTCAGATGCTA
>NW_026757921.1:0-1087 GCF_022355385.1 Mustela nigripes
AGTGTGCAGTCAGCTGTCTGGGTGTTGGTCACGAGGTCCGGGCTCAGGTTGTCAGACAGTGCATTAGTGAACAGTTTAGACTATATATTTTGGGTGCATTTGAGTGCCGTTACGTTCTTATCTGAAGAACTCTTCAGGATATGAAGAATGAGCGAGTGTGAAGTGCGTGCTCAGGCTTTGTCTTTGGATTTTCTATCAGCGATGGCCGTGGAATGTTGGGGAGGCCTCATGGGCCATGGACTAATCTTGCTATCTGTGCGCTTGGCTCGATCCCAATTGTTTTTCGTCAATCTGTGGGATTGGTGGACTCCTTTCAGTTTTTTTACCTCAGGTGTCCCAGCAAAAGAGGAATTCCAAAGCAGAGCACTAGGGAAGAGTGAAGGGACAACCCGAACTATGGTTAAAAATTGAGGCCTAGGGGCATGGCAAGCCCAATACGCTGTCTCTCCATCCAGGCACTGAGAGGTCTTACCTGAGGACTGGGCTCAGGCTGAGGGTCACAATATGTGTTTGTGACCAATGTGGCCCATAGCAAGGGCGGGGCCACATGGGCCACACTGGTTTCCACTACATTGAACCTTGGACAACATGCCAACCACAAGGTTTCTTGCCATGGAGAAAGAGTTCTGATTTCTGCATCATTTTCAAACCCGGGCCTTGTTTGGAGATAATGTCTAGGTTCTGAAGCCTGAAAACCGAGGTTGAGAAGAGATGACGACCTAAGGCCATGGCGGGTCCGATGTGCTCAGTGTGCGGCCAGCTGTCTGGTTGGGTCCAGGAGGTCCAGTATCAGGCTGTGTCAGAAAGGGCATTAGTGCCCAGGACAGCCTATATATTTGGGGTAGAGCCGAATGGCCTGCCCAGTTGATCCTCATATGTGGTTTCTGGGTAGCCACAGAGGGCAATGTTTTTCTTCTGGTGGGCAGGCAGAGTGCTGCATTGTAGTTCCGGATTGCCAAACTGGAGGGCTTGTGGGCCAGTAGTCTGAGGACGGAAGTCTGAGAACCCAAGCTAGGCCTAGGTTTCTGGGTGAGGATATAGCAGGCACAATCTACAGACCTGAATCGAGAACTCGTGCATCTGAAGT
>NW_026757922.1:0-1087 GCF_022355385.1 Mustela nigripes
GGCAGGCCCCATATGCGGGCTCATGGTCCAGGCACTGAGAGGCTTTATATGAGGACAGAGCTCAAACTGAGGGTCCCAATGTGTGTTTGTGCCCACGGCAGCTCTTAATCATGGGCAGGGCCTCAGGGACCCTACACTACCCTCAGGGGCCCGACTACTACTCCTTTAGGCCCTGCAGGGGTCCTACACTGAACTTTGGATAAGATGCCAACCACAAGATTCTGGCGAGAGGGAAGGAGGAGTTATGGTTTCTGCATCACGTTCACCCATGGGAAATGAGTAGAGATAAGGTCTAGGTTTCTGTAGCCTGAAAACCAAGTTGGAAAGAGATGGCAACCTAAGGCTATGGCGCTTCAGATGTTCTCCGTGTACGGCAAGCTGTCTGGGTGTCGGTTGAGAATTCAGGCCTCAGGTTGTGTCAGACAGGGCATTAGTGCACAGGCTAGACTATATAATTGGCGTACAGTTGTGTGGCATGCAGGTTTATCCTCATTTGATGTTTCTGGGTAGACCCATAGGGCAACGTTTTTCTTCTAGAGGGCAGGCAGAGTGCAGCACTGTGTCATCGGAAATCCCAAAATGGAGGGCGTGTGGTCCAGGAGAGTGAGGACGGAAGTCTGAGAACACTAGCTATGCTTAGGTTTTGGTGTGAGGGCACAAGAGGTACACTCTGAAGAGCTTAATCAAGATCTCGTGCATCTGAAGTCAAGGTGAAGATCAGCCTCTGGGTCAGGTTGCAGTTTCTTTCCATGATCCGCCTTCATGAAGATTGGGGGCATCATGTGAATTCCAAAGCAGAGCCCTGGGGAAGAGTGAAGGAACAACTCGAACTATCGTTAAAAATTGGGGCCTAGGGGCATGGCAAGCCCAATATGCTGTCCCTCCATCCAGCCACTGAGCGGCCTTACCTGAGGACTAGGCTCAGGCTGAGGGTCACAATGTGTGTTTGTGACCAATGTGGTCCGCAAGCATGGGCGGGGCCTCATGGGCCACACTGGTTTATAGTACACTGAACCTTGGACAACATGACACCACAAGGTTTCTTGCCATGGGGAAAGCGTACTGATTTCTGCATCATTTTCATACC
>NW_026757923.1:0-1087 GCF_022355385.1 Mustela nigripes
CTCTGGGTAGCCCCAGAAACCCCAAATGAGGATCAACCTGCACGCCACTTGGCTGTACCCCAAATATATAGGCTGACCTGGGCACGATGCCCTTGCAGACACAACCTGAGCCTGGACCTCCTGGCCCCACCAAGACAGCTGGCCGCACTCTGAGCACATCAGACCCGCCATGGCCTTAGGTGGTCATCTCTTCTCAACCTCGATTTTCAGGCTTCATATCCTATAACTTATCTCAAACCTCTGCCCAGGGTTGAAAATGATGCAGAAATCAGAACTCCAACCACGGGGCAAGAAACATTGTTGTTGCCATATTGTCCAATGTTCAGTGTAGTTAAACCAGTGTGGCCCATGAGGCCCCGCCCATGCAGGAGGGCCACATTGGTCACAAACACACATTGTGACCCTCAGCCTGAGCCCAGTCCTCAAGTAAGGCCTCTCAGTGGCTGGACCCTGAGCCCGCATATGGTGCCTGCCATGCCCCGGGCCCCAATTTTTAACCATAGTTCGCTATATCCCTTCACTCTTCCCTACGGCTCTGCTTTGGAATTCCTCTTTTGGTGGGACACCTGAGGTAACAAACCTGAAAGGAGTCCTCCCCTCCCACAGATTGACGAAAAACAATTGGGATCGGGCCAAATCCACAGAGAGGAAGATTCGTCCATGGCCCATGAGGCCTCCCCGACATTCCACGGCCATCGCTGATACAAAATCCAGAGACAAAAGCCTGAGCAAGCGCCTCAGACTCGATGTTTCTTCATATCCTGAAGAGTTCTTCTCATAGTTTTTCGATTGGGTCTGCCATACCTACATCCCCAAACCCAAGCTGAGTTTTTGTTTTATGCCTTCTGTCCTCAAAGTCCTGGGCCACAAACCCTCCATGCTGGGGCCATTGGAGTCACACATTAGGACTGCGCCTACCCAATCCATGGGAATTCTGCCCATTCCATTGTACCAACTGTACAAATTAGGAGAACGCTCCAAAGTCCCTGAGGCCATCCCAATAATGTAGGTCGCCCGCCTCAAACAAGGGCGGTCTGACACCAGCTGAGCATCTACCTTCACTCATTCCATAGATGGATGTCCCCAG
>NW_026757924.1:0-1087 GCF_022355385.1 Mustela nigripes
GTTAGGTAGAGGGTCAGGATTATTGTTAAAGTGGCGTTAGGGTTAGGACTAGGTAGGTTGAGGGTTAGGGTTAGACCAGGTTATGGTCAGTGTCAGTGATAATGTTAGGGGTTAGTTTTAGCGTTAGGTTTAGCATTAGGTTTCGGGTCAAGGGCCCGTGTTAGTGTCAGGGTCAGGGTTACGTTTAGGGTTAGAGTTAGGGTCAGGCTCACATTTAGTGTCAGGGTTATTATTAGGGTCAGGGTCAGGGTCACTGTTAGGGTCAGGGTTACGTTTCTGGTCTTTGCATGGGTCAGGGTCAGGGTGAAGTCTAGGGCCAGTGTCAGATTTACAGTCAGGATCAGGTATTGGTTTAAAGTCCACATTCGGGTGGGTGACAGGGTTATGTCGTGGTCAGTGTTAGGGTCATGGTTATGTTTAGGTTCAGGGCCAGGTTCAGGTATAGGGTCAGGGTCTGGTATAGGCAAAAGTTCAGGGTTAGCGTTATGATCATAGTCAGGTATAAGGTCAGGGTTATGGTTAAAGTTTAGGGATAGTGTCAGTGTTAGCGTTAGTTTGACAATTAGGTTTAGAACTTGTTAGGGACAGAGTCCATGTAGGGTTAGGTGTTAGTGTTACGGTTAGGTTCAGCGATAGGATTTGGGGGAGGGCCCGTGATAGTGTCAGCGTCAGGGTTACATTTAGGGTTAGAGTTAAGGTCAGGCTCACAGTCAGGGTCAGGTTTAGTGTTCAGGTGAGTATCTGGGTCACTGTAAGGGTCAGGGTTAGGTTTATGGTCATGGTCTGGGTCAGGGTCAGGGTGAAGTTTAGCTCCAGTGTCAGGTTTAGGGTCAGGTTCATGTATTGGTTTAAAGTCCACATTCGGGTCAGGGACAAGAATATGTAGTGGTCAGTGTTAGTGTCATGGTTAGGATTAAGGTCAGGGTCAGGGTCAGGTGAAAGTCAGGGCCAGGGTCAGATTTAGGGTCAAGCTTTGGTTTAGGGTCAATTTTCGGCTCAGTGTCACAGTTAGGTTTTAGCGGTAGGGTTTGGGATTGGGTTTAGGGTTAGAGTTAGAAGTAGGGTTATGGTTAGGGTTAGGGTTACG
>NW_026757925.1:0-1087 GCF_022355385.1 Mustela nigripes
AAACAAATCAACAACAACAGAACAATGGACTTCTTCCATCCCACAGAATGACCCCAAACTCTTTGGACGGGGCCAAACCCCCAGAGAGTAAGACTCGTTCATTTCCCATGAAGTCACCCGAATTTAACGACCATGAGTGACACGATATCCAGGGAAAAAACTTGAGCAATAGCCTCACACTCGCCCTTTTTTCATATCCCGAAGAGTTCTCCTCATGGTCTGTAGATCAGTACTGCCATACCTATGACCCGAAAAATAAGACGAGTTTGTATTTTCAGACAACTGTCCCACACCCCTGGCTTACACATGCTACAGGCTCAGGGCCCTGGAGCCAAACCTGACGACTGTGCTTGCCTTCTCCATGGGAATTGTATGTGCCCATTCCAATGGCCACAACCCTACTAAGCGATAAACCTCCAAAGTCCCTGAGGCCATCCCAATATTTGTGGCCTCCAAGGACAAACAGGGGCAATCTGGGCCCATCTGAGCACCTACCTGCACTCAGACCCGTAGACTGATGTCCACAGAGGTAAAAAGGAACGAACAGGACCGTAGGCAAATATCGGATCCATTGGTTTGGCTTGCAGGCATCTCTCCTGGATTTCAATAACAGCATATGGCTGTTTCTTGACTCACCCGTCAGAACAAATCTCAACTACACATGGGAAACCTGCACGATGGAGCTGTGTGAAAGCCTCTCTTTAGGAGAACCCTTCAGGGCCCCAGTGCCACCGCTTCATTCCAAAGTCTCCATAGACACAAAATCATATTAGGACACATCCACGGGAGAGTCCATTTCAACTCAGCCTCCTCGGTTGCTCCCCCAGATCCAGCAGATCTAACCTGTCTTGTTGCTTGGAGACAATTGGAATGCGAGGTGGGCTACACATCCATCCATCCATAGAACCCTGCTCGAAATGTTGTCCTGGAGCCAACCAACAGGTCTCAATTGTCCTGCAGAAGAATCTTTGCAATTGGGAACTTCTCACAACTCCCATTGTGGGAAATACCCCATGGCCTCGTGATCCACCCCCCCTTCAAAAGGGGCCATCAGGGACAGAATGTCCAACCTGAGCGATCCTCTGAT
>NW_026757926.1:0-1087 GCF_022355385.1 Mustela nigripes
TCTTCCTACCATCCTGGACCTGTATTCTCAATTTGCTTCTCTATTTCATCTCTGCCCCTTTGAAGAGCTTGATTCTGGGTCTTCTGTAGCTATGCATTCTCTCTCTCTCTCTCTCTCTCTCCCTCGATCAGGCTTTCACAACCTAGCACTATTGATACCTGGTGGGTGATTCTCTGCTGTGGGGCTGTCCTGTGCTCTGCAGGACAGTTAGCAGCATCTCTGATCTCTAGCCACTAGATGCCAGCAGCACCCCCCCCAAGTGGTGACCACCAAAAATGTCGCCAGATATTGTTCAATCGGCCCTGGTAGCAAAACTCCTTGCCTCCCAGCCCCAGTTTTAAAACCACTGCTTTGGCTGATTCCATTCAGCATCATTGATTTAAGTTCTTTGTAGAAGCTGAAGGCTCTGAAGTTAACGTCTTTAATCCTAATCCACCCTTGGAGCTGAGAATCACATGGCCAGCTGCCTGCAGCATATTTCTCCATGAATATGTAACAGGAGTCTTATTTTCACCATGATTTCTATCCTGCTCCCTCCTCACGTGCTCCTGTCCCAGTCTCCCCATCTTAGTAAACAGCATCCCCACCTCCTACTGGCTAAAGCCTCAGCCCCTGGGATAAATTCCCCCTTTCCCTTTTCTCGTATCTAATCCATCAGCAAAACCAACTGATTTGATCTCCAAAACAGAAGTCAGACTTGCTCACTGCTCTTTATATCCACACTCCCATTTGAATCCAAACCCTGAAATTTTTTTTGCACTTCAGACACTGTTAAGAGTCATTGGTCCCACGACTACACCTACACAGATATTTTACAAGATCGCTAATCACCAACAAGTTGCCAGATCCAATGATTAACTTTCAGATCTAAATGAATCAACCTGTGAGTCCTATAGACATAGAAGTCCCCCCACTTCTCTGGAAATATTCTTTTTCATCGTGATGTTGGCTCTCCCTTCCTCTTCCACACTAGTCAGTGATGATGGCTCCTTTCCTGGCTGGGTTTTTTTGAGCTTCCTGACCTTTAGACATCAGTCCTGTGCTCTGGGACTCGGACCTTCTGCTTGAGTTTTCTGTTGTGTTAAAA
>NW_026757927.1:0-1086 GCF_022355385.1 Mustela nigripes
AGCCGAATGGCGTGCAGGTTGATCCTCATTTGGGGTTTCTGTGTAGCCCAGAGGGCAATGTTGTTCTTCTGGAGGGCAGGCAGAGTGCTGCATTGTAGTTCTGGATTGTCAAACTGGAGGGCTTGTGGGCCAGTAGTCTGAGGACGGAAGTCTGAGAACCCAAGCTAGGCTTAGGTTTCTGGGTGAGGACATGATAGGCACAATATACAGACCTGAATCGAGATCTCGTGCATCTGAATTCAGGGTGATGATCAGACTATTTCTTAGGTTGGACCTTATGACCCTGATGGCCCCTTCATGAAGGGGGGCGGGATCACGAGGCCATGGGAGTTTCTCACGATTGGAGTTGTGAGAAGCTCCCAACTACAAAGATTCTTCTGCAGACAATTGAGACTTGTTGGTTGGCTCTAGGCCAACGATTCCGAGCAGGGTTCTAAGGATGGATGGCGGGGTAGGCCACCTCGCAATCCAATTGTCTCCTAGCAACAATACAAGTTAGATCGGCTGGATCTCGTGGAGCAACCGAATATGCTGAGTTGAAATGGTCTCTCCTGTGGATGGGTCCTAATGTGTTTTTGTGTCTATGGAGACCTTGGAAGAAAGCGGTGGCACTGGGGCCCTGAAGCTTTCTCTTAAAAAGAGGCTTTGACACAGCTTCATCGTGCAAGTTTCCCATGTGTAGATGAGATTTGTTCTGATGGGTGAGTCAAGAAACTGCCATATGCTGCTACTGAAATTCAGGCCTCTGAGGAAGATGTCTCAAACCAAAACAATGGATCCGATTAGGGCCTAGTGGCCTGTTCGTTCCTTTTTACCTCTGGGGATATCAGTCTACGAGTCTGAGTGCAGGTAGGTTCTCAGATGGGATCAGATTTCTTCTGTTTGTCCTGTGAAGCCACCACTATTGGGATGGCCTCAGGGACTTTGGAGGTTTATCCTATAAGTAGGGTTGTGGCCATTGGAATGGGTACACAGAATTTCCTTGGAGAGGGCAAGTACAGTCCTCAGGTTGGCTCCAGGGTCCTGAGCCTGTAGCGTGTGTTGGCCTGGGCTATTTGGACAGTTGTCTGAAAACACAAACTCGGA
>NW_026757928.1:0-1086 GCF_022355385.1 Mustela nigripes
CAGGTCGCTGGCGACGATGGAGTAGGAGACGCGACCGTTGGGCCCCAGGTCGGGGTCGGAGGCGCTGACTTGGGCAATAGAGGCGCCTGGAGGATTGTTCTCTGCCACGTGGACCACGTAGGAGGCCTGGTGAAAAACTGGAGCGTTGTCATTGACGTCAGTGATGATCAAAGCGACACTTGTGGTCGCTGAGAGGGGCGGCCTGCCCCTGTCAGTGGCTGTTATGGTGACATTGTATTCTGGGGTCTGTTCTCGGTCCAGAGCCCCGTCTATTACTAACTTATATGAATTTCTGGATGAAGAGATTATCTGAAAAGGAACTTCACCCTCTAATCGACAATTAACCTCCCCATTTTCCCCGGAATCTCGGTCATATATTTTGATCAAAGCAATTAGTGTTCCTGGCGGTGCGTTTTCCAGAATCATTTCCGCTAGAGAATGGAATGTAATTTCTGGACTGTTATCATTTTCATCTTGAATGTTAATTTCAACTGTACATTGTGCAGCCAGTCCTCCACCATCCCTCCCTTCCACCACTATAGAATATTCCTTGACTTCTTCGAAATCCAGCATCTTTAGAGTTGTAATTTCCCCGCTCTTTGAATTCAGACTGAAAACTTGCCCGGTCCTGTAGAACGAGTAAGTGATTTCAGAGTTGATGCCCTCGTCTTGGTCAGTGGCTGACACCTGTATCACTGCGGTGCCTGGGGGCACGTTTTCTCGAAGGCTCACTCTGTATATGTCCTGCTTGAATACAGGGGAGTTATCATTGGCATCAGTGACCTGTATCCGGAGCTCAGTGGTACCGCTGAGTGGCGGATCTCCACCATCCAAGGCAGTCAGAACTAAACGATAGTAACTCTGTTGTTCTCGGTCTAAACGTTTCTCCAATGCCAGTTCTGGGTATTTACTACCATCTTGTTTCTCCTTACTTATCAATGAGAAAATAGGGTTATGAGAGAGTTTATAAATCTGAAGGGCATTTAAGCCAATATCTGCATCTTCCGCTGTTTCTAATATAAACCGAGTGCCTGGCACAGTAGACTCACTTATTTGCAGGTCAAAGGAAGTTTGGGTGAACTTAGG
>NW_026757929.1:0-1086 GCF_022355385.1 Mustela nigripes
CACAGGGCCTATTTTTTCTCTCAAATTCATGAATATGTAGGAGCAATGAGTGAGAAGTGAATGGATACTCTTCACTTCGAAGTCTTTTAGAAATCTAAAATATGACTTTCTATGGTTTGTGTCTCCATATTCCCTTATTGCCAGTTTGAACAAATCCACATGCTTTGATTCAAAGGTAATCAAATTCCTATTATTTGGAAAAATGATGTTTATTTTTGTTCTCTCACCATTAGCAGGTGGTTTCATTTTAGCACACTTCAGAGTTATAATTTCATGCTTATTAAAAACATTCATTATGATCTACATAGATGAAGGAAACTTTTATTTTATTAAATTATTTGCCAAAAAATCTGTTATTTTTAAAAATGTATTTCCTTTGAAGGGTTATTTTAGAGCATTCAGAGAGGATCTAGGAGTGTGGTATTATGCAGTTTTTAAGTAGGTCTGAAGTGGTTATTTATATGATTGTTTCTTTAAGGCTTATGTATATTGTCCATTATATGGTATAAAATATTTTGAAAGTAAATTTAAGGTATGTTTTACATAGTTTAATTTTTGGAAAAAATTATGGAAATGACTTATGAAATTCAGTATACTCTCAACATTAATTTATTCTGAAATTTACCAATTGTCTATTGAACCTATTATATGGCAGATATTACTTCAGACTACACTGGTAAATGAAATACTTGGTTTTGTAGAACTTTTATTTTAATGGGTGAGACTATTAAAAGCTATAAACCTTAATAAAAATTGCATAGTGCATTCAAAAATGATGAGTAAAATGGGGAAAAAGAAAAATTAGATCAGGGTGAGAAAAATCAAGGTTGCTGGGCAGGGGATGGGGAGTTAAAATTTTTAATAGGAAGATCAGGGTAGTTACAATGAAGCTGACAATTGAACAAAGGTATGGAAAGGTGATGGATTTGCCCAGAACTATCAGCAATAAGGTCACTCCAGACAAAGGAATTGGCTATCTTGAAGGCCATAAGGTTGGATCGTGCCTGGCATATCTGAGGAATAGCAAGGAGGCCTCTGTGACCTCTTTCCCTGCTACTCTTCAGTCCCTCACAGTGGCCTCCTTGC
>NW_026757930.1:0-1086 GCF_022355385.1 Mustela nigripes
CAGTGAAGAAGATTGAACCAGACAGGACCCTAGGCCAAAATCGGATCCATTGCTTTGGTTTACAGGCATGTCTCCTCAAAACCCTGGATTCCAATACCAGCATTGGTGTTTTCCTGAGGCACCCATCAGAACAAACCTCGTCTCCACAAGGAAACTTGTGCATGGGAGCTATGTCAAAAGCTTAGGAGAATACTTCAGGGTCCCGGTGCCAACGCCCCATTCCAGGGCCCTCATGGACACAAACACACATTAGACTCATCCTCAGGAAATTCCATTTCAACTCAGCCACCCCGTTTGCTCCCTCAGAGCCATCAGATCTAAACTGTCTTGTCGCTAGGAGACAATTGGAATGCGAGGCGGCCTTCCCAGGCATCCATCCTCGAACGTTGGTCTGGACTCATCCATATGGGATGTCCTGGAGCTGTCCAACAGGTCTCAATTGTCCCACGGAAGGTATCCTTGGAGTGGGGATCCCACCACTCCCACTTGGGAAAACCTCCACGGCCTCGAGATTCGGCTCCCTTTATGAAGGGGCCGTCATGAACAGAAAATCCAAGCAGAGCCAACGTCTGATCCTCGCTCTCACTTCAGATGCATGAGATATTGCTTCATATCTTCAGGAGGTACATGCCGTGCCCTCGCCCTGAAACCCAAGTCTAGCTGTCCCTAGGACCCAATTTTAACCAGATTTCTGGTTGTCCAATCGTCCCTCCCCAGGGCTCTACTCTGGAATCCCTCATTTGCTGGGACACCTGAGGTTGAAAAACAAAACAAAACAAAACAACAACAACAAAAAACGGACTTCTTCCGTCCCACAGAATGACCCCAAACTCTTTGGATTGGGACAAACCCCCAGGGAGTAAGACTCCTCCATTTCCCATGAAGTCACCCGAAAATTTCATGACCATGAATGGCACGATATCCAGAGATAAACACTTGAGCAAGAGCCTCACACTCGCCCTATTTTCATATCCCAAATAGTTCTCCTCATGGTTGTAGATCAGTCCTGCCATACTTATCACACGAAACATAAGCCGAATTTCTGTTTTCAGAGAACTGTCCAAACAGCCCTGGTCTACACAGCCT
>NW_026757931.1:0-1086 GCF_022355385.1 Mustela nigripes
AAGGATTTGGATGGATTCCTCTCTCACATTGAGGTCCTTCAACCATTAAGTCCATTTTCATGTGTGGTGTAAAGAAATGGCCCAATTCCATTTTTCTGCATGTGGCTGTCCAATTTTCCCAACACCATTTATTGAAGAGGCTGTCATTTATCCATTGGACATTCTTTCATGCTTTGTCGAAGATTAGTTGACCATAGAGTTGAGGGTCTATTTCTGGGCTCTCTATTCTATTCCATTGATCTATGTGTCTGTTTTTGTGCCAGTACCATACTGTCTTGATGATAACAGCTTTGCAATAGAGTTTGAAGTCCAGAATTGTGATGCCACCAACCGTTGGCTTTCTTTTTCAATATTCCTTAGGCTATTCGAGGTCTTTTCTGATTCCATATAAATTTTAGGATTATTTGTTCCATTTCTTTGAGAAAAATGGATGGTATTTTGATAGGAATTGCATTAAATGTGTATATTGCTTTAGGTGGCATAGACATTTTCACAATATTTGTTCTTCCCATCCAGGAGCATGGAACATTTTTCCATTTCTTTGTGTCTTCCTCAATTTCTTTCATGAGTACTTTATAGTTTTCTGAGCATAGATTCTTTGCCTCTTTGGTTTATGTTTATTCCTAGGTATCTTATGGTTTTGGGTGCAATTGTACATGGGATTGACACCTTAATTTCTCTTTCTTCTGTCTTGTTGTTGGTGTAGAGAAATGAAACTGATTTCTGTGCATTGATTTTATATCCTGACTCTTTACTGAATTCCTTTAAAAGTTCTAGCAGTATTGGAGTGGAGTCTTTGGGTTTTCCACATATAGTATCATATCATCTGCAAAGTGATAGTTTGACTTCTTCTTTGCTGATTTGGATGCCTTTAATTTCCTTTTGTTGTCTGATTGCTGAGACTAGGACTTCTGTACTATGTTGAATAGCAGTGGTGATAATGAACATCCCTGCCATGTTCCTGACCTTAGCGGAAAAAGCTTTCAGTTTTTCTCCATTGAGAATGATATTTGCGGTGGGTTTTTCATAGATGGCTTTGATGAAATTGAGGTATGTGCCCTCTATCCCTACACTTTGAAGAGTTTT
>NW_026757932.1:0-1086 GCF_022355385.1 Mustela nigripes
ACCATGGATGGATCTTGAAGGTATTATAGTAAGTGAAATATTTCAAAGATTTTATATATTTTTTAATTTATGTATCACGATATCTCTTACATACAGAATCTGAAGAAAAAGCAAACTAATGGAAACTTAGAGTTGAGTTGACAAGGGGTGAACCTGGGGTGGAATAAGGTGGTCAAAGGGTACAAACTTGCAACTATAATATGAAAAAGTTCTGGGGATCTAATGTACAGCATGATAATCATAGTTAATAATATATACATACTTTTTAAAATTGTGCTTCCCTTTATTAAATTTTGCATATATCACATTCTTACAAGTTGAAAGTTTATAGCAATCTTGTATAAAATAGGTCTGCTGCCACCATTTTTCTAACAACATTTGTTCATTTTGTGTCTGTCAGATGTTGGTAATTCTTGCAATATTTCAAGTTTTTTCATTATTATTGTATTTGTTATGATGATCTGTGATCATTAATTATGACCACTGAAAACTCAGAACTAGTTTACTTAAGGTATATACATTGTTTTTCTTTAAAGACATAATGCTTTTGAACAGTACAGTATAGTGTTTATTTTTTATATGCACTGGGAAACATAATTTTTTATTTGCACTGGGAAACCAAAAAAAAATAATAATGATTTGACTTAGTTTATTGAGATAATCACTTTATTGAAGTGGTCTGGAACAAAACCCACAAGACCTCTGAAGTTTATCTCTACTGTACTATATACATAAAAGTTGCTAAGAGAGTAGATCTTAAAATTCCTTACAATACATGCATAAAAAACAGAGGCAACTATATGAGATAGTAGATGTATTAACATTTTATGTAGATTATATTGCAATACAGATGTATACCAATTTATCAAATTGTACAAAATTTACACAATGTTAAATGTTTGCAGTGTTATAAGAAATCATTTCTTAAATTTACAAATTATAATATGTCAATTATTTTTCAATAAAGCTGGAAAAAACTTTTTGTAGAATTAATCTATTTTTCAAAAAAGGAAGTAAGGAAGTAGAAACTGCAACTAAATCTGAAATAATAGAATATAAAATCCATTTTAGTTATATACACTGTGA
>NW_026757933.1:0-1086 GCF_022355385.1 Mustela nigripes
GCCTGTATTAAGTGGATATTTTAAAAGCGAAATGAATGGCTTAATAGCTGTATATAGGGGGAAAGAGAACATATTTTTCACGGTTTAGAAGTGGAGTTCTTTTATAGAGTTCTTGTACAAGCCAACACTATTGAACGATAATGGGCAGTTGTACATTCCAATTATACAAACACTTTGGTAATTTATATCCTTTTTTTGTAATTCATGACTGGATCATTTAATTCCTTAAGAGCATTATAGCATTTCAACTTTTCCTGTTCAATAAACTTATTGGGGTTGCTACCTTTTTTATTCAAATGGAGAAATAGTCATGATTTAATCTAAATAAAGTGTTATTGATTGTGTTGTTTTCTAGGAATGAGTTGCCCATGCTTTTTTAAAAGTTTTGTTAAATTCCCAAGTCTGTCACCGATAAAAGCCTTTTGTAGATTAGTAACTTGATCAAAACAGAAAAGTTATATAACACTCAATTGTTATACTATCTTTGTTTCCATCTTGCATTGTAATAAAACCCATCTTAACTCTATTTAAGACATGTCATCGCCAGATGGCTTTCTGGCATTGATTGCATGATATGAAATCTAATATTACTAAAAGTTTTTGGTTTTAGTAGCATATAAATCAATTTAGAAAAATATATGTATTTGAATATAAGGTAAAGTTTTAAATTATTTGACAATATTAAACTAAACTGTTTTTTTTTTGTAAATTTTTATTTTCTCTAATTTCATTGAGCTCTTTTGCAATAAGACACAAGTTACAAAAAATTAAGGTTTATTTACCCAAATTCAAAATTATTAGGTATATAATCATAGAGGTTGAAGTATTTAAAATATTGAAACCAAAACATTTTATTAGGTAAATTAGTGATTCTGAGCATTCACTGTTAAAATATACTAATACTATTGATAGACTGGTAGAAGCCTAAATCAAATATTTATTAAATATTTATATCCATATCTTTTCATGGCGTGGTAATTCATTTCTCTAGCATTAAATAATATTCCATTGTTTGCATGTACTACACTTTATTTGACCTTTCACCTATGGAAGGATATCTTGGTTGCTTCCAAGCTTTTGTCAGTT
>NW_026757934.1:0-1086 GCF_022355385.1 Mustela nigripes
TGTTCGTGCCTTTTTACCTCTGGGGACATCAGTCTATGTGTCTGAGTTCAGGTAGGTGCTCAGATGGGCCCAGATTTCCCCTGTTTGTCCTGGGAATCCACAAATATTATGATTGCCTCAGGGACGTTGGAGGTTTATCCTATTAGTAGGGTTGTGGCCTTTGGAATGGGCACATACAATTCCCTTGGAGAGGGCAAGCACAGTCGTCATGTTTGGCTCCAGGGGCCTGAGCCTGTAGGGTGTGTAGGTAGGGCTCTTTGGACAGTTGTCTGAAAACACAAACTCGGCTTATGTTTTGGGTCATAGGTATGGCAGGACTGATCAACAGACCATGAGGAGAGCACTTCAGGATATGAAAAAAGGGCGAGTGTGAGGCTCTTGCTCACGTTTTTGTCTCTGGATATAGTGTCACTCATGGTCGTGAAATTTCCGGGTGACTTCATGGGAAATGGACGAGTCTTATTCACTGGTGTTTGGCCCCGTCCAAAGATTTTGGGGTCATTCGGTGGGATGGAAGAAGTCCATGCTCTGTTGTTGTTAATTTGTTTTGTTTTGTTTTTGAATTCAGATGTCCCACCAAATGAGGGATTCCTGAGTAGAGACCTGGGGCGGGGCAACTGGACAAACAGAAATCTGGTTAAAAATTGGGGCCTAGGGACATGTCAAGCCCATGATGACTTCTAATGGTCCAGCCACTGAGAGGACGTACTACAGGACAGGACTCACGCTGATGGTCACAATGCATGTTTATGCCCTCCTCGCACTCAAGAATGGGCGGGGCCTCAGGCTGAATGCTGGTTTCTCTTACACTGAACGTTGGACAACATGCCAACCACAAGGTTTCTTGCCGTGGGTAAGGAAGAGTTCTGTTTCTACATCACAGTCACCCCTGGGCAGTTATTGGAGATAAGGTCTAGGTTCTGAAGCCTGAAAAATGAGGTAGGGAAGAGATGATGACCTAAGGCCATGGCAGGTCAGATGTGCTCAGTGTGCGGACAGCTGTCTGGGTGTTGGTTACGAGGTCCGGGCTCAGGTTGTCAGACAGTGCATTAGTGCCCAGGTTAGACTATATATTTTGGGTGCATT
>NW_026757935.1:0-378 GCF_022355385.1 Mustela nigripes
GATAGTGTCTCACACTCGCCCTTTTTTCATATCCGGAAGAGTTCTCCTCATGGTCTGTAGATCAGTCCTGCCATAACTATGACCCGAAACATAAGCCGAGTTTGTGTTTTCAGACAACTGTCCGAACAGCTGTGGCCTACACACCCTACAGGCTCAGGCCCCTTGAGCCAAACCTGACGACTGTGCTTGCCCTCTCCAAGGGAATTGTATGTGCCCATTCCAATGGCCACAACACTACTAATAGGATAAACCTCCAAAGTCCCTGAGGCCACCCCCATATTTGTCGCTTCCCAGGACAAATGGGGCAATCTGGGCCCATCTGAGCACCTACCTGCACTCAGATCCGTAGACTGATGTCCCCAGAGGTAAAAAGGAACG
>NW_026757935.1:478-1086 GCF_022355385.1 Mustela nigripes
CCACAGGGCTCTACTCTGGAAACCCTCAAATTGTGGGATACCTGAGGTCGATAACCAAAACAAAACATATCAACAACAAGAGAACAACGGACTTCTTCCATCCCCCAGAATGAACCCAAACCCTTTGGACGGGGCCAACTCCCCAGAGAGTAAGACTCGTCCATTTCCCATGAAGTCACCCGGAAATTTCACGACCAGGAGTGACTCAATATCCAGAGAGAAAAACTTGAGATAGTGTCTCACACTCGCCCTTTTTTCATATCCGGAAGAGTTCTCCTCATGGTCTGTAGATCAGTCCTGCCATAACTATGACCCGAAACATAAGCCGAGTTTGTGTTTTCAGACAACTGTCCGAACAGCTGTGGCCTACACACCCTACAGGCTCAGGCCCCTTGAGCCAAACCTGACGACTGTGCTTGCCCTCTCCAAGGGAATTGTATGTGCCCATTCCAATGGCCACAACACTACTAATAGGATAAACCTCCAAAGTCCCTGAGGCCACCCCCATATTTGTCGCTTCCCAGGACAAATGGGGCAATCTGGGCCCATCTGAGCACCTACCTGCACTCAGATCCGTAGACTGATGTCCCCAGAGGTAAAAAGGAACG
>NW_026757936.1:0-1086 GCF_022355385.1 Mustela nigripes
CATGCTTCGGGGCCACATTAGTGACAAACACACAATTTGACCCTCAGACTGAGCCCAGTACTCAAGTAATGCCTCTCAGTGGCTGGATGGAGAGACAGCATATTGGGCTTGCCATGCCCCTAGGCCCCAATTATTAAC
The DNA here is from genome assembly GCF_022355385.1 of Mustela nigripes. Taxonomy (NCBI): domain Eukaryota; kingdom Metazoa; phylum Chordata; class Mammalia; order Carnivora; family Mustelidae; genus Mustela; species Mustela nigripes. The sequence continues at coordinate 139 of NW_026757936.1, forward strand.
CATAGTTCGGGTTGTCCCTTCACTCTTCCACAGGGCTCTGCTTTGGAATTCCTCTTTTGGTGGGACTCCTGAGGTAACAAACCTGAAAGGAGTCTTCCCATCCCACAGATTGACGAAAAACAATTGGGATCGGGCCAAACCACAGAGAGCGAGATTCGTCCATGGCCCATGAGGCCTCCCCAATATTCCACGGCCATTGCTGATACAAAATCCAGAGATAAAAGCCTGAGCACGTGCCTCAGACTCGCTCATTCTTCATATCCTGAAGAGTTCTTCAGATAAGAACCTACACATCACTCGAATGCACCCAAAATATATAGTCTAACGTGGGCACTAATGCACTGCCTGACAACCTGAGCCCGGACCTCGTGACCAACACCCAGACAGCTGACTACACACTGAGCACATCTGACCCGCCATGGCCTCAGGTCATCATCCCTTCCCTACCTCAGTTTTCAGGCTTCAGAACCTAGACCTTATCTCCCATCACTGCCCAGGGGTGACTCTGATGCAGAAATCAGAACTCTTCCTTACCTATGGCAAGAAACCTTGTGGTTGGCCTGTTGTCCAACGTTCAGTGTAGGAGAAACCAGCATTCACCCTGAGGCCCCTCCAATTCTTGAGTGCGACGAGGGCATAAACACGCATTCTGACCCTTAGCGTGAGTCCTGTCCTCTAGTACGTCCTCTCAGTGGCTGGACCATTAGATGTCATAATGGGCTTGACATGTCCCTAGGCCCCAATTTTTAACCAGATTTCTGGTTGTCCAGTCACAACTCCCCAGGGCTCTACTCTGGAATCTCTCATTTAGTGGGACACCTGAGGTAGAAAAACAGTAGAAAACAAATCAACAACAACAAAAAATGGACTTCTTCCATCCCACAGAGTGACCCCAAACTCCTTGGACGGGGCCAAACCCCCAGAGAGTAAGACTCGTCCATTTCCCTG
>NW_026757937.1:0-1086 GCF_022355385.1 Mustela nigripes
AAAATAAAAGATAAAAATCCTAGGACTGTTACAATAGAGCAGAAAGAACATTTGACACAATTCAATATGCATTTATGATAGAGACTCTAAACCATCCGGGTACTGAGGGAACAAACCTCCACCAAACAAAGGCCTATATGAAAAGCCCACAACTGACGCTATACTCGATGGTAAAATGCTGAAAACTTTCCCACTACCAGCAAGAACAAGATAAAGATGCCCACTCTTACAACTTTCATTCATCGTTGTACTGAAAGCCCTAGCCAAACCATTTAGACAAAAAACAAAACAAAACAAAAATATGAAATCTAAATAGGAAAAGAAAATGGTTACTATTTGCAGATGACATGATACCATATACAGAAATCCCTGAAGAGTACACACACACACACACAACCCTGATAGAATAAGCAAATTCTATAAAGCTGCAGGATAAAAAGTTAATATACAGAGACATGTTGTTTTTCTTTCTTTAAAAGAATGCATTTATTTGTCACAGAGAGACAGAGAGAGAGCATAAGCAGGGGGACCAGCAGAGAGTCAGGGAAAAGCAGACTCCTTGCTGAGCAGGGAGCCCGATGCCAGATCATTCCCAGAACCTCAGGATCATGACCTGACCTGAAGGCAAACACTTGACCGACTGAGCCACCAAAATGCCCCAACTTGAATTTCTATACTCATGCCCAACTTTCGCAAAGAGAAATTAAGAAAGCAATGCCATTGACAATTGCATCAAGCAAAAAAATAACCTAGGAATACAAGTAACCGAGAATGAGGAAGACCTGCTATACTGAACACATGGTGGAAAAGGAAGGAAAAATATGTGCGTGTTGGTGGGTGAATGTATGGGCCAAAGGTTTGGAAGACAACACAAATAAATGCAAGCATACGCCATGCTCATTAACTGGAAGAGTTAATAACAGTCACATGTGCACCGTATCGAAAGCAATCAACACTTGGGATGAAATCCCTACCTGAATTCCGACGGCATTATTCAGAGAAATAGAAGACAGTCCTAAAATTCGTATGAAATCACAAAAGACCCCGAACACCCAAAGCACTCTGGAGAAAGAAGGAGAGAGAGAG
>NW_026757938.1:0-1086 GCF_022355385.1 Mustela nigripes
GCAGCCAGCTGTCTGGGTGGGGCCCGGAGGTCCTGGCTCAGGCTGTCGCAGAAAGGGATTAGTGCCCAGGTCAGTCTATATATTTGGGGTACAGTCGATTGGCGTGCAGGTTGATCCTCTTTTAGGGTTTGTGGGTAGCCCCAGAGGGCAATGTTCTTCTTCTGGAGGGCAAGCAGAGTGCTGCATTATAGTTCTGGATTGCCAAACGGGAGGGCTTGTGGGCCAGTAGTCTGAGGACGGATGTCTGAGAACCCAAGCTAGGACTACGTTTCTGGGTGAGGATATGGCAGGCACAATCTACAGACCTGAATCGAGATCTCGTGCATCTGAAGTCAGGGCGAGGATCAGACGATCGCTCAGGTTGGACATTCTGTGCCTGATGTCCCATTCTTGAAGGGGGGGTGGATCACGAGGCCATGGGTGTTTTCGCACGATGGGAGTTGTGATTTGCTCCCAAATGCAAAGATTCTTCTGCAGGACAATTGAGACCTGTTGGTTGGCTCCAGGACAAGGACCCGAGCAGGGTTCTAAGGATGGATGGATGGGTAGCCCACCTCGCATTCCAATTGTCTCCAAGCAACAAGACAGGTTAGATCTGCTGGATCTGGGGCAGCAACCGAGTAGGCTGAGTTGAAATGGACTCTCCCGTGGATGTGTCCTAATATGATTTTGTTTCTACGGAGACCTTGGATGAAGTGGTGGCACTGGGGCCCTGAAAGTTTCTCCTAAAGAGAGGCTTTCACACAGATACATCGTGCAAGTTTCCCATGTGTAGATGAGATTTGTTCTGATGGGTGAGTCAAGAAACAGCCCTATGCTGTTATTGAAATCCAGGCCTCTGAGGAGAGATGCCTGGAAACCAAATCAATGGATCCGTTAGGTGCCTAGGGGCCTGTTCGTTCCTTTTTACCTGTGGGGACATCAGTCTACGGGACTGAGTGCCGGTAGGTGCTCAGATGGGCCCAGATAGCCCCTGTTTGTCCGGGGAAGCCACAAATATTGGGATGGGCTCAGGGACTTTGGAAGTTTATCCTATTAATAGGGTTGTGGCCATTGGAATGGGCACACAAAATTCCCTTGGAGAGG
>NW_026757939.1:0-1086 GCF_022355385.1 Mustela nigripes
TTTTTTTTTTTTTTTGGTCTTAGATTTAGTCCATGGTCAGCGGGGTCTGTTGGCTGCAGCTTCCATCTCTGGGGGGGTGTCCTTACTCTTGGCTCATTTGACGTGACCCACATAAACCCAGGCCCTAATGCTTTCTACTTTTACTGCCATGGGGGTGGTTAGGATAACACTAAACGGTCCCTTCCAGCGAGGCTCCAAGTTCCCCACTTGATAGTGACATATCCAAACCAAGTCCCTGAGTTGGTAAGGATGTGGTTGTACCACCATCTCTGTCCCAGTGTGGGCAGTTCGGATCCCTGCGTGGGCTTTTTTAAGACAGACTAATGCCTGCAGTGACTGGAGTACAGACTGATCAGCCATTTCTGCTAGGGCAACCTCCTATAGCCGAAAACAGAGTGGGGAGGGGGGTGTCTCCCAAACATTATTTCAAATGGGGTCACCTTGTTTAAATAGTGTGTACATCATGCCCTGAGGAGGGTGAAAGGAGGGAGACCCACCCATCTACCGCCAGTCTCCAGAATTAGTTTTGTCAAGGTCTCTTTAAGAGTTTGGTTCATTCTTTCTACTTATCTGGAACTCTGGGGCCAATAGGCATGATGTAGTTTCCAGTTTGTGCCCACAGCCTTGGCCAATGCCTGTGAGACTGAACTCACAAATGCAGGGCCACTGTCTGACCCAATGGCGAGAGGCAGCCCAAACCTAGGAATTATTTCTTCTAGTAGCTTTTTTGGCCACCAGTCCTGCCACCTCATGTTTGGCGGAAAAAGCCTCCACCCAGCCTGAAAAAGTATCCACAAAAACCAACATATACTTGTGCCCATATTTTCTGGGTTTCATTTCTGTAAAATCTTTTTCCCAATAAATTCCTGGTTCCTTACCTCTTTCTCTTTTCCCTCTTCCCATTTTAGCTCTTTCCATAATAACTGCCTGGCATTGAGCACATCTGAAACATACACCCTAATTTAGAAACCTGGAATTGCTTGCCTATAAGGTCTTTGAGTTTGCATATCCCCAAATGAGTACCCTGATGTATTTGGTCTACTAACTTTTTACCTAGTTTTCGAGGAAGAATTATTTTTCCTGTTT
>NW_026757940.1:0-1086 GCF_022355385.1 Mustela nigripes
ACATATTTCCCCTCCAGAAACTCTCAGTTTGTTCTCTACAGTTAAGAATCTCTTATGATTTGCCTCCTTCTCTGTTTTCATTTGATTTTATTGTTCCTTCCTTTTCCCTGAGTTCATCTCTTTTTTACCCTTAAATACCACATGAGTGAACTCATATGGTATTTGCCTTTCTCTGTCTTACTTACTTAGCTTAGCATAATACCATCTAGTTCCATCAACATCATTGCAAATGACAGGATTTTATTCTTTTTGATGGCCGAGTAATATTCTGTGATGCGTGTGTACATGTATATGCCACATCTTCGTTATTAATTCATCTGTTGATGGACATCTGGGCTCTTTCTGTAGTTCAGCTATTGTGGGTGTTGCTGCTATAAATTTTGGGATGCATGTGACCCTTTGTATCCCTATGCTTGTTTCCTTTGGATAAATACTTAGTAGCGCAATTGCTGGGTTATAGGGTAGCTCTATTTTTAACCTTTTGAAGAACCTCTATCTTGTTTTCCAGGGTGGTTGCACCAGTTTACATTCCCACCAACTGTGTAAGAGGGTTCCTCTTACACTCTGCATCCTTGCCAACACCTATTGTTTCTGGAGTTGTTAATTTTAGTCATTCCGACTGGTATGAGGTGGTACCTCATTGTGGTTTTGATTTGTATTTCCCTGATGCCAAGTGATATTGAGCAGGTTTTCATGTGTCTGTTGGCCATTTGGATGTCTTCTTTGCAGAAATGTCTGTTCATGTCTTCTGCCCATTTCTTGACTTAATTTTTTGGTTCTGGGGTGTTGAGTTTGATAAGTTCTTTATAGACTTTGTGTTACTTCTCTATACATGTTTAGTTAATATGAGCCTTTGTTTTTTGCTCCAACTTGGGATTCTGAAGAGGTGGGAGAATGTTATACTCCTGTCAGTTTCAACTTCAGATCTATCCCTGATAACATGCAATTACTAGAGGTCTTAACTAAATTAAATATATGGGTGAATTTGATTAAAATTGATGTTGATATCTTCCTTGTTTTGAAATCACAGATACAGAAATCTTGGTATCATATACAATAAAAAGGGCTTTCACAATAGTAATAAAC
>NW_026757941.1:0-1086 GCF_022355385.1 Mustela nigripes
TGTGGCCAGCAAGCATGGGCGGGGCCTCATGGGCCACACTGATTTCAACTACACTGAAACTTCGACAACATGCAAACCACAAGGTTTCTTGCAATGGGGATAGAGTTCTGATATCTGCATCCTTTAGAAACCCGGGCCATGATTGGAGATAAGGTCTAGGTTCTGAAGCCTGAAAACTTTGGTTGAGAAGAGATAACGACCTAAGGCTATGGCGGATACGATGTGATCAGTATGCGGCCAGCTCTCTGGGTGGGGCCAAGAGGACCAGGCACAGGCTGTGTCAGAAAGGGCATTAGTGCCCAGGTCAGCCTATATTTGGGGTACAGCCGAATGGTGTGCAGGCTGATTCTCATTTGGGGTTTCTGGGTAGCCCCCGAGGGCAATGTTTTTCTTCTGGAGGGCAGGCAAGGTGCTGCATTGTAGTCTGGATTGCCAATAGGAGGGCTTGTGGGCCAGTAGTCTGAGGACGGAAGTCTGAGACCCAAGCTAGGCCTAGGATACTTGGTGAATGTATGGCAGGCACAATCTACAGACCTGAATCAAGATCACGTGCATCTGAAGTCAGGGCGAGGATCAGACGTTCGCTCAGGTTGGACATGCTGTTAGTGATGGCCCCTTCTTGAAGGGGGGGTGGATCACGAGGCCATTGGTGTTTTCCCACGATGGGAGTTGTGAGAAGCTCCCAACTGCAAAGATTCTTCTGCAGGACAATTGAGACCTGATGATTGTCTCCAGGACAAGGATTCCGAGCAGGGTTCTAAGGATGGAGGGCTGGGTAGTCCACCTCGCATTCCAATTGTCTCCAAGCAACAAGACAGGTTAGATCTGCTGGACCTGGGGGAGCAACCGAGGAGGCTGAGTAAATGGACTCTCCCGTGGATGTGTCCTAATATGATTTTGTGTCTATGGAGACCTTGGAATGAAGCGGTGGCACTGTTGCCCTGAAGGGTTCTCCTAAAGGGAGGCTTGCACACAGTTCCATCATGCAATTTTCCCATGTGTAGATGAGATTTGTTCTCATGGGTGAGTCAAGAAACAGCCATATGCTGTTATTGAAATCCAGGCCTCTGAGGAGAGATGCCAGGA
>NW_026757942.1:0-1086 GCF_022355385.1 Mustela nigripes
TGAAAACTGAGCAAGGACCTCGTGACAAACACCCAGACAGCTGACCGCAAACTGAGCACATCTGACCCGCCATGGCCTTAGGTCATCATATCTTCCCTACCTAAGTTTTCAGGCTTCAGAACCTGGGCCTTATCTTCAAAAACTGCCCAGGGGTGACTGTGATGCAGAAATCAGAATTCTTCCTTACCCATGGCAAGAAACCTTGTGCTTGGCATGTTATCCAACGTTCAGTGAAGGAGAAACCAGCATTCAGCCTGAGGCCCCGCCCATTCTTGAGTGCGACGTGAACATAAAAACGCATTGTGACCCTCAGCGTGAGTCCTGTTCTCTAGTACGTCCTCTCAGTGGCTGGACCATTAGATATCATAATGGGCTTGATATGTCCCTAGGCCCCAAATTTTAACCAGATTTCTGGTTGTCCAGTCACAACTCCCCAGGGCTCTACTCTGGAATCCCTCATTTGGTGTGACACCTGAGGTTGAAAAACAAAACAAAACAAATCAACAACAACAAAAAAAACAGACTTCTTCCATCCCACAGAGTGACCCCAAAGTCCTTGGACGGGGCCAAACCCCCACAGAGTAAGACTCGTCCATTTCCCATGAAGTCACACGGAAATTTCACGACCATGTGTGACACGATATCCAGAGACAAAAACTTGAGCAAGAGCCTCACACTCGCCCTTTTTTCATATCCCGAAGAGTTCTCCTCATGGTCTGTAGATCAGTCCTGCCATACCTATGACCCGAAACATAAGCCGAGTTTGTGTTTTCAAACAACTGTCCAAACAGCCCTGGCATACACACCCTACAGGCTCCGGCCCCTAGAGCCAAACCTGACGACTGTGCTTGCCCTCTCCAAGGGAATTGTTTGTGACCATTCCAATGGCCACAACCCTACTAATAGGATAAACCTCCAAGTCCCTGAGGCCATCCCAATTGTGGTGCCTTCCCAGGACAAACAGGAGCAATCTGAGCCCATCTGAGAACCTACCTGCCGTCAGACTTGTAGACTGATATCCCCAGAGGTAAAAAGGAAAGAACAGGCCCCTAGGCCCTAAATGGATCCATTGCTTTGGTTTCCAGG
>NW_026757943.1:0-1085 GCF_022355385.1 Mustela nigripes
GACGGGAGCCGGCCCCTCCCCCCGGGGTCTATCTTCCCGTCGCTTTGGATTCACTTCTCCGCCGGTCCTACCTTTCAGAAAGTGGTTGTTTTTCTGTTTCCAGAATTGCTGTTATTCTTCTCTTCGATCTGCCGATGGATTTTCAGGTGTTTGCAATCTTTAGATAAGCTATCTAGCTGATCTCCGGCTAGCTGAAACAGTCTCAGCTTGCTACTTCTCCTCCATCTTGACTCCTCCCTCTCTTCTAGACTTCTTTCTTTCTCCTCCCCTTCAGGGATTCCAATAATGTTGGAATGTTTCATGGCATCATTTATTTCCCTCATTCTGTTTTCATGACTTCTAAGCTGTTTGTTCCAGGCTTCCTCCTGATCCTTTCTCTCTATCTGTTTGTCTTCCAGATCACGAATTCTATCTTCTGTCTCAGTTACCTTAGCTTTGAGAGAATTTAGATTACATTGGAACTCATTGAGAGCATTGTGAACCTCATCTCTGGTAGCTTTCAGTTCTGTCCTAACATTGTGAACATCATCCCTGGTGGCTTTCAGTTCTGCCCTAATCAATTCTGTTTGGTCATCCATGGCTTTCTCCAACTTAGCTATTGCCTGGGTAATTGTTAGCCTGAATTCCTTTTCTGGCATATTGTTTATGTTGATAATCGTTAGCTCTGTTGCAGAAGGTCCATACTCTGTATTTTTCTTCTGTTGGGCATTCCTCCTTCTTGTCATTTTTGTGAGAGATGACTGAACAGATGTAGCTGGATGTATAGACCATGATGCAGTCAAAATCCACCCTGGAACGCTTCTGAACAATCAGGATTCCTCACCCAGACGAGAGATAAAAGAGAAAAAAAAGATTCAGAGAGAGACAGGAAAAAAAAAAGGGAACATAAAAGAGAAGGTTCAGCCCAATAGGGCCCCAAGGTAAGATTGATGAAGTACACAAACAAAAATAGACAAACAAAAAGACTGATAAAAGTATATGACAAGAGGAAAAAAATATGTCTTTTTGTTTATATATTTAATATATATAATATATTGATATTATATATATTTAATATATATATTTAATATATAAAAAAGACATGT
>NW_026757944.1:0-1085 GCF_022355385.1 Mustela nigripes
CAGACTACTGGCCTACAAGCCCTCCAGTTTGGCAATCCAGAACTACAGTGCAGCACTCTGCCTGCCCTCCAGAAGAAATACATTGCTGTCTGGGGCTACCCAGAAACCCCAAATGAGATTGAACCTGCACGCCATTCGGCTGTACCCCAAATATATAGGCTGATTTGGGCACTAATGCCCTTTCTGAGACAGCCTGAGTCTGGACCTCCTGGCCCCACTCAGACAGCTGGCCGCACACTGAGCTCATATGACGTGCCATGGCCTTAGGTCTTCATCTCTTCTCAATCTCGGGTTTCAGGCTTCATAACCTAGACATTATCTCCAATCACGGCCCGGGTTTGAAAATGATGCAGAAATAAGAACGCTTTCCCCATGGCAAGAAACCTTGTGGTTGGCATGTTGTCCAAGGTTCAGTATACTTTAAACCAGTGTGGCCCATGAGGCCCCGCCCATGCTTGCGGGCCACATTGGTCACAAACACACATTGTGACCCTCACTCTGAACCCAGTCCTCAGGTAAGGCCTCTCAGTGGCTGGATGGAGAGACAGCATATTGGGCTTGCCATGCCCCTAGGCCCCAATTTTTAACCATAGTTCGGGTTGTCCCTTCACTCTTCTTCAGGGATCTGATATGGAATTACTCTTTTGGTCGGACACCTGAGGTAACAAACCTAAAAGGAGTCCTCCCATCCCACAGATTGATGAAAAACAATTGGGATCGGGCCAAGTCCACAGAGATCAAGATTCGTCCATGGCCCATGAGGCCTCCCCAACATTCCACGGCCATCGCTGTTAAAAAATTCAGAGACAAGAGCCTGAGCACACGCCTCAGACTCGCTCATTCTTCATATCCTGAAGAGTTCTTCAGAGAAGAACCTACACGTCACTCGAAGGCACCCAAAATATATAGTCTAAACTGGGCACTAATGCACTGTCTGACAACCTGAGCCCGGACGTCGTGACCAACACCCAGACGGCTGACTGCACAGTGAGCACATCAGACCCGCCATGGCCTTAGGTCATCATCTCTTACCTACCTCAGTTTTCAGTCTTCAAAACCTAGACCTTATCTCCAATCACTGCCGA
>NW_026757945.1:0-1085 GCF_022355385.1 Mustela nigripes
TGCTGGGCTTAGGGTTTCTTTCTTGTTCTTTCTCCAGCTCCTTTAGGTGTAGGGTTAGGTTGTGTACCTGAGACCTTTCTTGTTTCTTGAGAAAGGCTTGTACCGCTATATATTTTCCTCTCAGGACTGCCTTTGTTGTGTCCCACAGATTTTGAACCGTTGTATTTTCATTATCATTTGTTTCCATGATTTTTTTCAATTCTTCTTTAATTTCCCGGTTGACCCATTCATTCTTTAGAAGGATGCTGTTTAGTCTCCATGTATTTGGGTTCTTTCCAAACTTCCTTTTGTGGTTGAGTTCTAGCTTTAGAGCATTGTGGTCTGAAAATATGCAGGGAATGATCCCAATCTTTTGATACCGGTTGAGTCCTGATTTAGGACCGAGGATGTGATCTATTCTGGAGAATGTTCCATGTGCACTAGAGAAGAATGTGTATTCTGTTGCTTTGGGATGAAATATTCTGAATATATCTGTGATGTCCATCTGGTCCAGTGTGTCATTTAAGGCCTTTATATCCTTGCTGATCTTTTGCTTGGATGACCTGTCCATTTCAGTGAGGGGAGTGTTAAAGTCCCCTACTATCATTGTATTATTGTTGATGTGTTTCTTTGATTTTGTTATTAATTGGTTTATATAGTTGGCTGCTCCCACATTGGGGGCATAGATATTTAAAATTGTTAAATCTTCTTGTTGGACAGACCCTTTGAGTATGATATAGTGTCCTTCCTCATCTCTTATTATAGTCTTTGGCTTAAAATCTAATTGATCTGATATAAGGATTGCCACTCCTGCTTTCCTCTGATGTCCATTAGCATGGTAAATTCTTTTCCACCCCCTCACTTTAAATCTGGAGGTGTCTTCGGGCTTAAAATGTGTTTCTTGGAGGCAACATATAGATGGGTTTTGTTTTTTTATCCATTCTGATACCCTGTGTCTTTTGACAGGGGCATTTAGCCCATTCACATTCAGGGTAACTATTGAGAGATATGAATTTAGTGCCATTGTATTGCCTGTAAGGTGACTGTTACTGTATATGGTCTCTGTTCCTTTCTGATCTACCACTTGTAGGCTCTCTCTTTGCTTA
>NW_026757946.1:0-1085 GCF_022355385.1 Mustela nigripes
CTCCTGGCCCCGAAGGCCTCAAGTTTGTCAATTCCGGACCGACAATGAAGCACTCTGCCTGCCCTCTAGAAAGAATATATTGCCTAATGAGCTGCGCAGGCAGCTTAAAGGAGGAAAAACCTACACGGCATTCGAATGTACCCAAATTATATGGTCTAACCTGGGCACTAAAACACTGTCTAACACAAACTGAGCCCGGACCTCCTGACCAACACCCAGACAGCTGACCGCACATTGAGCACATCAGACACGCCATGGCCTTAGGTCATCATCTCTTCCCTACCTCAGTTTTCAGGCTTCAGAACCTAGACCTTATCTCCAATCACTGCCCAGGGGTGAATGTGATTCAGAAATCAGAACTCTTCTTTCCCCATGCCAAGAAACCTTGTGGTTGGCTTGTTGTCCAACGTTCAGTGTAGGAAAAACCAGCATTCACCCTGAGGCCCCGCCCATTCTTGAGTGCGACGGGGGCATAAACATGCATTGTGACCCTCAGCGTGAGTCCTGTCCTCCAGTGAGTCCTCTCAGTGGCTGGACCCTTAGATGTCATCATAGGCGTGACATGACCCTAGGCCCCAATTTTTGACCAGATTTCTGGTCGTCCAGTCGCCCCTCCCCAGGGCTCTACTCTGGAATCCCTCATTTGGTGGGACAACTGAGGTTGAAAAACAAAACAAAAGAAATCAACAACAACAACAATACGGACCTCACCTACAGGCTCAGGCCCCTGGAGCCAAACCTGACAACTGTGCTTGCCCTCTCCAAGGGAATTGTTTGCCCACTCCAATGTGTACAACCCTACTAATAGGATAAACCTCCAAAGTCCCTGAGGCCATCCCAATATTTGTGGCTTCCCAGGACAAACAGGGCTAATCTGGGCCCATCTGAGAACCTACCAGCACTCAGACCCATAGACTGATGTGCCCAGAGGTAAAAAGGAACGAACAGGCCCTTAGGCAACTATCTGATCCATTGCTTTGGTTTCCAGGCATCTCTCCTCAGAGGCCTGGATTTCAATAACAGCATATGGCTGTTTCTTGACTCACCCATCAGAACAAATCTCATCTACACATGGGAAACTTGCA
>NW_026757947.1:0-1085 GCF_022355385.1 Mustela nigripes
ACAATGGCACTAAATTCATATCTCTCAATAGTTACCCTGAATGTTAATGGGCTAAATGCCCCAATCAAAAGACACAGGGTATCAGAATGGATAAAAAAAAACCAAACCCACCTATATGTTGCTTACAAGAAACTCATTTTAAACCCAAAGACACCTCCAGATTTAAAGTGAGGGGGTGGAAAACAATTTACCATGCTAATGGACATCAGAAGAATGCAAGGGTGGCAATCCTTATATCAGATCAATTAGATTTTAAGCCAAAGACTATAATAAGAGATGAGGAAGGACACTATATCATACTCAAAGGATCTGTCCATCAAGAAGATCTAGCAATTTTAAATATCTATGCCCCTAATGTGGGAGCAGCCAACTATATAAACCAATTAATAACAAAACCAAAGAAACACATCAACAATAATATAATAATAGTAGGGGAATTTAACACTCCCCTCACTCAAATGGACAGATCATCCAAGCAAAAGATCAACAAGGAAATAAAGGCCTTAAATGACACACTGGACCAGATGGACATCACAGATGTATTCAGAACATTTCATCCCAAAGCGACAGAATACACATTCTTCTCTAATGCACATGGAACATTCTCCAGAATAGATCACATCCTCGGTCCTAAATCAGGTCTCAACCAGTATCAAAAGATTGGGATCATTCCCTGCATATTTTCAGACCACAATGCTCTGAAGCTAGAACTCAATCACAAGAGGAAATTTGGGAAGAACCCAAACACATGGAGACTAAACTGCATCCTTCTAAAGAATGAATGGGTCAACCAGGAAATTAAAGAAGAATTTTAAAAATGCATGGAAACAAATGATAATGAAAACACAATGGTTCAAAATCTGTGGGACACAACAAAGGCAGTCCTGAGAGGAAAATATATAGTGGTACAAGCCTTTCTCAAGAAACAAGAAAGGTCTCAGGTACACAAGCTAACCCTACACCTAAAAGAGCTGGATAAAGAACAAGAAAGAAACCCTAAACCCAGCAGGAGAAGAGAAATCATAAAGATCAGATCAGAAATCAATGAAATAGAAACCAAAAAAACAATAGAACAAATCAACAAA
>NW_026757948.1:0-619 GCF_022355385.1 Mustela nigripes
GGTGTAGGTTCTGAAGCCTGAAAACCGAGGTTGAGAAGAGATGACGAACTATGGAAAAGGGCGGGTCCCATGTGCTCAGTGTGAGGCCAGCTGTCTGGGTGGGCCCAGGAGGTCCAGGCTCAGGCTGTGTCAGAAAGGGCATAAGTGCCCAGGTCAGCCTATATATTTGAGGTACAGACGAATGGCGTGTAGGTTTATCCTCATTTGGGGTTTCTGGGTAGCCCCAGAGGGCAATGTTTTTCTTCTGGAGGGCAGGCAGAGTGCTGCATTGTAGTTCTGGATTGCCAAACTGGAGGGCTTGTGGGTCAGTAGTCTGAGGACGGATGTCTGAGAACCCAAGCTAGGCCTAGGTTTTTGGGTGGGGATTTGGCAGGCACAATCTACAGACCTGTATCGAGATCTCGTGCATCTGAAGTAAGGGCGAGTAACATCTGATACTCGCTCAGGTTGGACATTCTGTCCCTGATGGCCTCTTCTTGACGGGGGAGGGGGGTGGATCACGAGGCCATGGGGGTTTTCCCACTATGGGAGTTGTGAGAAGCTCCCAACTGCAAAGATTCTTCTGCAGGACAATTGAGACCTGTTGGTTGTCTCCAGGACAACGATTACGAGCAGGGTT
>NW_026757948.1:719-1085 GCF_022355385.1 Mustela nigripes
GGTGTAGGTTCTGAAGCCTGAAAACCGAGGTTGAGAAGAGATGACGAACTATGGAAAAGGGCGGGTCCCATGTGCTCAGTGTGAGGCCAGCTGTCTGGGTGGGCCCAGGAGGTCCAGGCTCAGGCTGTGTCAGAAAGGGCATAAGTGCCCAGGTCAGCCTATATATTTGAGGTACAGACGAATGGCGTGTAGGTTTATCCTCATTTGGGGTTTCTGGGTAGCCCCAGAGGGCAATGTTTTTCTTCTGGAGGGCAGGCAGAGTGCTGCATTGTAGTTCTGGATTGCCAAACTGGAGGGCTTGTGGGTCAGTAGTCTGAGGACGGATGTCTGAGAACCCAAGCTAGGCCTAGGTTTTTGGGTGGGGAT
>NW_026757949.1:0-1085 GCF_022355385.1 Mustela nigripes
GCCTACTGCTTTTAGGCTCTCTCTTTGCTTAGAGGACCCCTTTCAATATTTCCTATAGAGCTGATTTGGTGTTTACAAATTCTTTTAGTTTTTGCTTGTCCCGGAAGCTTTTAATCTCTCCTATTTTTAATGATAGCCTAGCTGGATATAGTATTCTTGGCTGCATGTTTTTCTCATTTAGTGCTCTGAATATATCATGCCAGTTCTTTCTGGCCTGCCAGGTCTCTGTGGATAAGTCTGATGCCTATCTACTATTTTTACCATTGTATGTTACAGGCTTCTTGTCCCGGGGTGTTTTCAGGATTTTCTCTTTGTCGCTAAGACTTGTAAATTTTACTATTAGATGATGGGGTGTTGACCTATTCTTACTGATTTTGAGTGGGGTTCTCTGTGTCTCCTGGATTTTGGCTATTGTTCCCTTTGCCATATTAGGGAAATTCTCTACAATAATTCTCTCCAATATACCTTCTGCTCTCCTCTCTCTTTCTTCTTCTTCTGGACTCCCAATTATTCTAATGTTCTTTCACCTTATGGTATCACTTATCTCTCAAATTCTCCCCTCGTGGTCCAGTAGTTGCTTGTCTCTCTTTTGTTCAACTACTTTATTCTCTGTCATTTGGTCTTCTATATCACTCTCTTCTGCCGCATTTATCCTAGCAGTAAGAGGCTCCATTTTTTATTGCACCTCATTGATAGATTTTTTGATTTCAACTTGGTTATATTTTAGTTCTTTAATTTCTCCAGAAAGGCTTTTGTTTCTCCAGACAGGGCTTCTCTAATATCTTCCATGTCTTTTTTGAGTTCGGCTAGCACCTTGAGAATCATCATTCTGAACTCTAGATCTAACATATTACCAATGTCTATATTATGTCCCTAGGCTTTAGAACTGCCTATTGTTCTTTTTTTTGTGTGTGTGTGGTGAGTTTTTCCACCTTGTCATTTTATCCAGATAACAGTATATGAAGGAGTGAATACAATACTAAAAGGGTGGCAAAGACCCCAGGAAAATGTGCTTTAACCAAATGAGAAGAGACCCCAAATCATGGGGCTAAGAAAGGGAGTAAAAAGAAGTACAGGAAAAAAAT
>NW_026757950.1:0-1085 GCF_022355385.1 Mustela nigripes
TTATTAAATTTAATGGGCACCAGTGTCACCTGGTAGACTTGTATTTTAAGCCACACCCCCTTGTGAAAAGATTAACAAGTACAATATTTGCCTTCCTGTGCTTGTTCAAGTGGAAAAGAACTAAACTGAGTTGTTTCATCTGATTGTTACCATGGCAGCCAGTAACTGTTTTTGGTAAATTCAGTTGCTTCTATTCCACTTCCTCCTACAGCTGTTCACCTTCCCTTCCTCTCATCTGAATGCGGTAAAAATTGTTTATTATCAATAATGCTGTTGGCATTATTTCAGCCAAATTAATTCTGCAGACATTCATGAGTGCTTATTTTGTGCCAGACACTGCCGTAGGTCCTGCCCTAGGTCTCTGGGGACAAAGAGAAGCATGAGATGTAGTTCATGCCTTCAAGAAGTTTATAGTGTGGGTGAAACATTTCTCAAAAATTTCATCAAAGAACATTTAAAGATAAGAGGGTTATTTGCAAGAAATTCCATTATTTTAAAAAGTTCATATATTTGTTCATTTTAACTCCACGATATATTGGGACATATTTTAGTATAAAATATCATGTTTTCCTCCAGTGGGAAAACTTTTTCTCTAGGAATGTGTGTCATTTCATCGGGTGGCTTTTTTTCTCATCTGGCACCCCTGGTGGCTTCTTGTCCAATGCTTATCCAGGGAGTTTTGATGTCCAGGTTGAGAAGATTAACTATCAGATATTAGAATGTTTGGCTCCTATAAGGCAAAATGTGGTAGTGTTGACAGAATTTCCAGTTGTAAAACCAATCAAACCTGATTTAAAAATATTAAACACGTTTGGGTTAAACTCCCTAGTCATCAATATTGTGATCTTAGAGAAGAAATAAGGTTGCACTGTAAAAGGATGAAAATAGTCTCTGGGATGTGTGTCAACTGACTCTTCAGTTGGTTTTTTGGTAGAAGATTGAAAGACTCCTTCCCCTAAAGGGGAATGTCTTCAGTGGTCAAGTCACTGTTAGCCTGAGCTAGGGAGGTGTAAATCTTCTGCCGGGGCAGGATGGCCATCACCACTTCCTGGTGACCTGGAATTAGGTCAGCCAACAGGTGAAAC
>NW_026757951.1:0-1085 GCF_022355385.1 Mustela nigripes
GTTTGGGAGAAGGAGGTGGGATTATGGACATTGGGGAGGGTATGTGCTTTGGTGAGTGCTGTGAAGTGTGTAAACCTGGTGATTCACAGACCTGTACCCCTGGGGATAAAAATATGTGTTTATAAAAAAAATAAAAAATTAAAAAAAAAGTGGGAATTTCACGGTAAAGCGGGGAGTAAAGGTCCACAGGTAAGTGGGATGTTAGCCACATTCAAAAGTGGGAATTCCGTGGTAAAGCGAAGTAAAGGCCACATTCAAAAGTGGGAATTCCGCAGTAAAGCAGGGAGTAAAGGTCGACTGAAGTATATGCGTGTAAAAAGTTAATGTGTTAGTGTCTTTAACATCCGCGTCTGTTGTCTGTGTGTTCATAATGGGATCTGAAGTATCTAAAGTGCGGTTGGAAGGGTCTTTAAAAGACCTGCTGAAAGCCAATGGAACTTCACTAAAAGCAAAAACTGCTCGGGCCTTTTTGAATACAGTAGAAAAGGTGGCTCCATGGTTCCTAGATGAAGGCTTGCTAAACATACCTCAATGGGACCACTTAGGGGAGGTTTTGAAGAAACAGGACAATAAAACGCCTTTGCCACCGGGACCCTGGCAATATGGACCTTAGTCTGGGGATGCCTGGTGGGGCCTAAACCCAAATGTGAATCAGCTCTACAAGAGGGAGCAGAGGCATTGGAGGAAGTGAAAGAGGAACGGTCTTCTCGTGCCTCAGAGGGGAGTAGTTCTAGTGAATCATATACCCTAGGATCACTCACCATAAACCCCTCAGTAATGTAAGGCATATATTCACTGTTGGATCAAAGCAATGAGTAGGAGCTATAGTTACCAAAGAAGAGAGTTGGACCTTCCTATTTCAAAGCTCCTCTCCCCAAGAAACCGAGCTGCTCACAGTGATAAAAGCAATTCAGTGTTTTCATTAAGAACCCTTCAACCTTTTTTCTTGAGAAAGGCTTGTACTGCTATATATTTTCCTCTCAGGACTGCCTTTGTTGTGTCCCACAGATTTTGAACCGTTGTATTTTCATTATCATTTGTTTCCATGATTTTTTTCAATTCTTCTTTAATTTCCCGGTTGACCC
>NW_026757952.1:0-1085 GCF_022355385.1 Mustela nigripes
TCTTTCCCCATGGCCATAAACCTTATGGTTGGCATGTTGTCCAAGGTTCAGTGTAGTTGAAACCAGTGTGGCCCATGAGGCCCGGTCCATGCTTGCGGGCCACATTGGTCACAAACGCACATTGTGACCCTCAGCCAGAGCCCAGTTCTCAGGTAAGGCTTCTCAGTGGCTGGATGGAGAGACAGCATATTGGGCTTGCCATGCCCCTAGGCCCCAATTTTTACCATAGTTCGTGTTGTCCCTTCACTCTTCCCCAGGGCTCTGCTTTGGAATTCCTCTTTTGTTGGGACACCTGATGTAACAAACCTGAAAGGAGTCCTCCCATCCCACAGATTGACGAAATACAATTGGGATCGGGCCAAGTCCACAGAGAACAAGATTTGTCCATTGCCCATGTGGCCTCCCCAACATTCCACGGGCATCGCTGATACAAAATCCAGAGACAAAAGCCTGAGCACGCGCCTCAGACTCGCTCATTCTACATATCCTGAAGAGTTCTTCAGATAAGAACCTACACGGCACTCGAATGCACTCAAAATATATAGTCTATCCTGGGCACTAATGCACTGTCTGACAACCTGAGCCCGGACCTCGTGAACAACACCCAGACAGCTGACCACACACTGAGTACAACAGACCCGCCAAGGCCTTAGGTCATCATCTCTTCCCTACCTCAGTTTTCAGTATTCAGAACCTAGACCTTATCTCCAATCACTGCCCAGGGGTGACTGTGATGCAGAATCAG
Source organism: Mustela nigripes (assembly GCF_022355385.1). Lineage (NCBI taxonomy): Eukaryota > Metazoa > Chordata > Mammalia > Carnivora > Mustelidae > Mustela > Mustela nigripes. The sequence goes on from NW_026757952.1 coordinate 746, forward strand.
AACTCTTACTAACCCATGGCAAGAAACCTTGTGGTTGGCATGTTGTCCGACGTTCAGTGTAGGAGAAACCAGCATTCACCCTGAGGCCACGCCCATTCTTGAGTGCGACGAGGGCATAAACACGCATTGTGACCCTCAGCGTGAGTCCTGACCTCTAGTACGTCCTCTCAGTGGCTGGACCATTAGATGTCATAATGGGCTTGACATGTCCCTAGGCCCCAATTTTTAACCAGATTTCTGGTTGTCCAGTTGCCCCTCCCCAAGGCTCGACTCTGGAATCCTTCATTTGTTGGGACACCTGAGGTTGAAAAACAAAACAAAACAAATCAACAACAGAGCA
>NW_026757953.1:0-1085 GCF_022355385.1 Mustela nigripes
CGCGGGCAGGCATCTCAGCCCAGGCCTGTGCTGGGGAAGCTGGTTCCTGGCTTTGAGCACAATCAGGAAGCCAGTGAAGTGATCCGACAGTGCAGCCGGGTTTAGGGCTGCTGATCTTTTCGTAGCCAGGCAGCGCTCAGACACCCGCTTGGGGAGCCAGGCTAGGAGGCTGCCCAGCGCTGGCGCTGGCCACGCTCGCAGGCCCCCGGGGCTTTGCCGGCGCCCGTGCGGGGGCCCGCGCCTCAGGGCGGAGGGGGTGGGGGGCGGGGGCGGCCCGGAGAAGGGGCTTTGCTAATTGCGGAAGCCGGAAGTGAGCTCGCGAAGGACCCGGCGGAGAGTCTGAGAGGAGGTGGAGGGGCTGGCAGAGGAGGGGCGCGCAGCGCCAGGGTGCTGTGCTGCGGCCCAGTCAGGACTCAGGACCCCCTTCCTCGCCGCCCCTGCACTCCCGGGCTCCAGCCCAGGCCCTGAGGCCGCGCTGTCCCGCTCCCGTGGCCCGCTGCCCCGCCCCGCCCCATGGTTTCTCCAGATGACCCTCTGCGAGCAGGTAAAGTGACACCGCGCCGCGCCCTCATCTGGAGCAGAAAGCGCGGGCCGCAAGCTTGCGGGGGTGTTGGGACCCAGCCTCCCGCGACCCCCGGGGCAGCAGGACCACCCCGGACGACACGCCGCACCCGGGACCCCACGGGGTCGGGCCGGGGACAGAGCCATGCGGGGCCCCCCCCCCCCCCCCGCCAGCGAGCGCAATAGCCCCCATCGTTTCGCACCCCCACGCTGGGTGCCTAGGAACCCCTTCCCTCATCCTGAGCCTTGGACCCGCCACTTTTGTTCTGGACTTGGGATCCCAGGTGGAAACTAGTCCCTCAGACCTCTCTGGCAGCAAGGAGCGCAGGGAGGGATTCTCGGGTTTTCCACCCTGGCTCTTCCTCTCTCCACATTCACATGCCTTCTGGCTTCCCTTTCCTCACCTCATTGTCACTTTTATTAAATGGTTTTGTTCTGCATGTTGACCCGCAGAGCGATTCCATGAATGAATATACCGGAAACTAAGTCAGAGCCCACCTGTGAGAGCCCACCTGTGGAGGCCT
>NW_026757954.1:0-1085 GCF_022355385.1 Mustela nigripes
CTTGCCTATCTTCAGGAGAATTCCAAGTTTGCACAGAAATGAATGGAACTTTTGGGAAATGATGGAAGGAATGACTGCATAGTTAGCTTTGAGGTCTGATACAACGTGATACAACATTTCTTATTGTGCTGCTGGGCTCCATGGGGCCTCTTGCGATCAGGCATTGAGAAATGCCTTGATGGGACAATGGAGACCCACATTTAAATTTTAATTTAAAATTAAAATTTAATTTTAAAATTAAATCTTAAAAACAAAATATGGTCTAGAGGATGTACAATGAAAAGTAAAGTCTCCCTTGTTCCCACCCAGAAGTAGCCAGGGGAGATGGCTGGCACCCACTGTGCCCCCATTTCTCTTCCTCAGTTCAGCCTTCAAGCCCAAGAGATCTGTGAACCCCCCAAGTGTGGGGAACGAGGGAGTGGACCCCTCCACAGCACCTCTGCAGGCCTGACTCATGACCCGGGTGATGACCCAACAGAAGCTGGGTGAGTGCACAGGGGTTCCTGCACGCACGCTCACCCCTCAGGCTCCAGGTTCTAGAGCTGTGTCCTGGCAACAGGTCCCACATTGTGCTCTAGGCCTTCGGCTGCGACTTGGCAGCTGAAGGAGAGCACTGCGAGCCTAGGTCGCTATCCTCAGCGTCTAGCCTTACCTTACTGCTCTATGGGCACCTCCTTGAGCAGGCCGTGCCCCTCCCCCCATCCCCGGGCTCTGCGGGGCCCCCACCTGGCTCCCTGTGGCCGCAGACAACTCTTGGCGCCCAGGGCTCGACCGGCGGTCCACGCCCCGGGGTCCATTCGCAGGCGGTCCTCCACGAGTTGGCAACCATGCTCACTCCTAGCAGCTTTCTCCGGGATCCTGGAGACCCTGCGCCTTCTTTTTCTGGGACTCCTCACCACCTTCTGCAGGTGGGGCTGCCGGCTGAAGGCGATGCTGTCAGCTCCTGGATCGCAGGTGTCCTGCCGCCGCAACTGTGAGTCCATCGTGGACACGGTCACCCCCTGTGTGCTGCAGAAGCGGTTCGTCACCGGGCTGCAGCCCTCGGCACCCAGGAATGTCCATGATGTCTCCACAGCGGAGCGGGT
>NW_026757955.1:0-1085 GCF_022355385.1 Mustela nigripes
AGGGCCTCAGGGTGAATGCTGGTTTCTCCTACACTGAACGTTGGACAACATGCCAACCACAATGTTTCTGCCATGGGTAAGGAAGAGTTCCGATTTCTGAATCACAGTCACCCATGGCATTGATTGGAGATAAGGTCTAGGTTCTGAAGCCTGAAAACTGAGGTAGGGAATAGATGATGAACTAAGGCCATGGCGGGTCTGATGTGCTCAGTGTGCGGTCAGCTGTCTGGGTGTTGGTCACGAGGTCCGGGCTCAGGTTGTCAGACAGTGCATTAGTGCCCAGGTTAGACTATATATTTTGAGTGCCTTCGAGTGCCGTGTAGGTTCTTATCTGAAGTACTCTTCAGGATATGAAGAATGAGCGAGTCAGAGGCGCGTTCTCAGGCTTTTGTCTCTGGATTTTGTATCAGCCATGGTCGTGGAATGTTGGGGAGGCCTCATGGGACATGGACGAATCTTGCTCTCTGTGGATATGGCTCGATCCCAATTGTTTTTCGTCAATCTGTGGGATGGGAGGACTCCTTTCAGGTTTGTTACCTCAGGTTTCCCACCAAAAGAGGAATTCCAAAGCAGAGCCATGGGGATAACTGAAGGGAAAACACGAACTATGTTTAAAAATTGGGGCCTAGGGGCATGGCACCCCTATATTTTGTCCCTCCATCCAGCCACTGAGAGGCATTACCTGAGGACTGGGCTCAGGCTGAGTGTCACAATGTGTGTTTATGACCAATGTGGCCCGCAAGCATGGGCGGGGCCTCATATTCAGACTGGTTTCAAGTACACTGAAACTTGGACAACATGCCAACCACAAGGTTTCTTGCCATGGGGAAAGAGTTCTGATTTCTGCATCATTTTCAAACCCGGGCCATGATTGGAGATAATGTCTACGTTCTGAAGCCTGAAAATCGAGGTTGAGAAGAGATGACGACCTAAGGCATGGCGGGTCCGATGTGCTCATTGTGCGGCCAGCTGTCTGGGTTGGGCCAGGAGGTCCAGGCTCAGGCTGTGTCAGTAAGGGCATTAGTGCCCAGCTCAGCCTATATTTGGGGTACAGCCTAATGGCGTGCAGGTTGATCCTCATTTGG
>NW_026757956.1:0-1085 GCF_022355385.1 Mustela nigripes
AAACCAAAGCAATGGATCCGATTTTGGCCTAGAGTCCTGTCTGGTTCTATCTTCTTCTCTGGGGACATCCATCTAGGGTATGAGTGGAGGTAGATGCTCAGCTGGTGACAGACTGACCTTTTTTGTCCCGGGCGACCTATACTATTGGGATGGCCTCAGGGACTTTGGAGGGTTCTCCTAATTTGTACGATTTTGGACAATGGAATGGGCAGAATTCACATGGATTGGGTAGGCACAGTCCTAATATGTGGCTCCCGGGTCCCCAGCCTGGATGGTCTGTGGCCCAGGACTTAGAGGACAGAAGTCTGAAAGCACAAACTCAGTTTATGTTTGGGGATGTAGGTATGGCAGGCCCGATGTACAAACCATGAGAAGACATTCAAGATATGAAGATAGTGCGAGTCTGAGGCTCTTGCTCAGACTTTTGTCTCTGGATTTTGTTTCAGAGATGGCCGTGGAATGTCGAGGAGGCCTCATGGTCCATGGACGAATCTTGCTCTCTGTGGATTTGGGCCGATCCCAATTGTTTTTCGTCAATCTGTAGGATGGAGGACTCCTTTCAGGGTTGTTACCTCAGGTGTCCCACCAAAAGAGGAATTCCAAAGTAGAGCCCTGGGGAAGAATGAAGGGACATCCCAAACTATGGTTAAAAATTGGAGCCTATGGGCAAGGCAAGCCCAATATGCTGTCTCTTTTCCAGCCACTGTGAGGCCTTACCTGAGGACTGGGCTAAGGCTGTGGTCACAATGTGAGTTTGCCACCTAAGTGACCCACGAGCAATGGCGGGGCCTCATCGGACAAACAGGTTTCCACTACACTGAACGTTGGACAACAAGCAAACCACAAGGTTCTTGCCATCGGGTAAGAGTTCTGATTTCTGCATCATTTTCAAACATGGGCAGTGATTGGATATAAGGTCTAGGGTCTGAATCCTGAAAACTGAGGTAGGGAAGAGAAAACGACCTAAGGCAATGGCTGGTCCTATGTGCTCAGGGAGCGGCAAGCTGTCTGGGTGGGGCCAGGAGGTCCAGGCTCAGGCTCTGTCAGAAAGGGCATTATTGCCCAGGTCAACCTATATATTTTGG
>NW_026757957.1:0-1085 GCF_022355385.1 Mustela nigripes
CATATTTCTAATAGATGACTCAAGATGATTTTCAAATCTTAAGAAGGTCAAGAAGCTGCTATTTATTTCACTCAGAAATCATGTTGTTGGACTGGTGAGAACAATACAATAGCGCCATCATCAATAGGGGTGTGAAGCTTACCATCTCCATATGACCATGTGGTCCCCACTAGCCCAGCGCCACCAGAAAGGGCATCTGGGGAGGGGGCACAGGCCAAGGCTGCCAGGTATGGCTGAAGCAGGAAGAACTCTGACTTAAGGCTCAAATCCAGCCTACCTTATTTATACTGCTCTTCAGAGATAGAGTGCCATTGTGAGCTCTGATGTAAGAATGGTTGAGAATCACCATTGTGATTCCCTCTCTGACCCTTAGGATCTGTAGTAAAGTCACATTTAATTTTTTTAATTTTATTTTTTGACTGTTCCAAGATTCATTGTTTATGCACCATACCTAGTGCTCCATATAATACATGCCCTTCTTAATACCCACTACTAGGCTCAGCCATCCCCCCACTCCCCTCCCCTCCAAAACAATAATTTTATTTCTCAGAGTCCACAGTCTCTCATGGTTCATCTCCCCGTCCGATTTATACCAAGTCACATTTCCTTTCCTTCTCCAAATGTCCTCCATGATATACCTTATGTTACACAAGTAAGTGAAACCATATGATAATTGACTTTCTCTGCTTGACTTATTTCACTCAGCTTAATCTCCTCCTGTCCCATCTATGTTAATATAAAAGTTGGGTATTCAGAGGGACAAGATGGCAGGGAAGTAAGAGGAGGTGCCTTTTCAGCCCTTACACCAAAGTGAGCTGATTACCTACCAAAGAACTCCAATCACCCATGAAATCAGCCGGAGATCAGAATTATACATGTTGGATCTCTACTGGGGCAGGAGACACCAGTGGGCAAGTAAAGCAGGTGGGAATGGCGACTGATATCGGAAGATAAACAAAAGGGGGAGGGAGCCACCAAAGGTGATTGGTTGGAAAGGAATACACCAATACGAGCAAGAGTGCCCTGCTTCTGGGGACTAGCATTAACTTGGAGACTGGTTGAAAGCACTCCAAAAGAGCAAAGGA
>NW_026757958.1:0-1085 GCF_022355385.1 Mustela nigripes
ACCTCCACGGCCTCGAGATTCGGCTCCCTTTATGAAGGGGCCGTCATGAACAGAAAATCCAAGCTGAGCCAACGTCTGATCCTCGCTCTGACTTCAGATGAATGAGATATTGCTTCAGATCCTCAGGGGGTACATGCCGTGCCCTCGCCCTGAAACCCAAGTCTAGCTGTCCCTAGACCCCTATTTTAACCAAATTTCTGGTTGTCCAATCGCCCCTCCCCAGGGCTATACTCTGGAATCCCTCATTTGCTGGGACACCTGAGTTTGAAAAACAAAACCAAACAAAACAACAACAAAAAACGGACTTCTTCCATCCCACAGAATGACCCCAAACTCTTTGGACTGGGCCAAAACCACAGGGAGTACGACTCGTCCATTTCCCATGGTGTCACCCGGAAATTTCATGACCATGAATGGCACGATATCCAGAGATAAATACTTGAGCAAGAGCCTCACACTCGCCCTTTTTCATATCCCGAAGAGTTCTCCTCATGGTCGGTAGATCAGTCCTGCCATTCCTATGAACCGAAACATAAGCCGAGTTTCTGTTTTCATACAACTGTCCAAACAGCCCTGGCCTACACAGCCTACAGGCTTAGGCCCCTGGAGCCAAGGTGAGGACTGTACTTGCCCTCTTCAAGGGAATTCCGTGTGCCCATTCCAATGGCCACAACGCTACTAATAGGATAAACCTCCAAAGTCCCTGAGTTCATCCCAATAGTGGTGGCTTCCCAGGACAAAAAGGAGCAATCTGAGCCCATCTGAGAACCTACCAGCACTCAGATTTGTAGACTGATATCCCCAGAGGTAAAAAGGAACGAACAGGCCACTAGGCCCAAATCGGATCCATTGCTTTGGTTTCCAGGTATCTCTCCTCTGAGGACTGGATTTCAATACCAGCATATGGCTGTTTCTTGACTCACCCATCAGAACAAATCGCAACTAAACATGGGAAACTTGCACGTGGGAGCGATGTCAAAGCCTCTGTTTATGAGAACCCTTCATGGCCCCACTGCCACCGCGTCATTCCAAGGTATCCATAGACACAAAAACACATTAGGACCCATCCACAGGAGCGTCCATTT
>NW_026757959.1:0-1085 GCF_022355385.1 Mustela nigripes
TGCTGCATTCATGTTAAATTAAAATTTGCTCATACGGTGCCTGGGTGACTCCGCAGGTTAAGCTAAGCCTCTGCCTTCAGGCCAGGTCATGATCTCAGGGTCCTGGGATCGGGCCCTGCATCGGGCTCTCTGCTCAGCGGGGACCCTGCTTCCTCCTCTCTCTGACTGCTGCTCTGCCTGCTTGTGATATCTCTCTCTCTCAAATAAATAAATAAATAAATAAAATCTTTTTTAAAAATTAAAATTTGCTCTTAGAACTCTAATATACCTGCAGCTGCCATTGCTACTACTAAAACATGAAATTGGGTTGTTGTTTTTCTTTTTAATATGTAAGTCATCTCTGCCTTAATCCCATTAACACAGGTAAGCTCCAAACACTCTTTTCTCTATAACTGCATTTATATAAAATATTAACACAGTCAAAACTTAAATACAGTGAAGAATTAGAAACTGCCCAGAATCAAGGCTGGGGGACTGACTATAGGGAGACATGAAGAAAACTTTTATGGCATTAAAAATGTTCTAAATCGTGACTGTGGCAATGTTAACATGGATGTATATACATGTCAAAACTCCCTTAATTGTACACTTAAAGTGAATATACTTATACCTCAATAAAGTTGATTATGAAAGTAATCTGATTACAACTACCAACATGTAAAATGCAACCCACGTCAAAATATCTCAAATGTATTTTGCTTAATACCAGAGATAGAAATACAACAAGTATATCACCTTCAGGAGTAAGAACTTTTTAGAATGAAAAGCAAAATGACATTCAGAAAAGCACTGTCCAGGGTGCCTGGGTGGCTCAGTTATTAAGCATCTGCCTTGGGCTCAGGTCATGATCCCAGGGTCCTTGAACTGAGAGCCCTGCATCAGACTCCCTGCTCAGCAGGAAGCCTGCTTCTCCCTCTCCTACCCCCCCCCCGCTTGTGTTCCCTCTCTTGCTGTGTCTTTCAATAAATAAATAATTCTTTAAAAAAAAAATCACTGCCCTATAGAACTTTCCTCAGTGATGAAAATGTTCTGTATCTATGCTGTCCAGCAGAGAAGCCACTAACCGCATGTAGCTATTGAAAACT
>NW_026757960.1:0-1085 GCF_022355385.1 Mustela nigripes
TTTGATAGGAATTGAATTTACAGATGGTTTCCGGTAGTATGGACATTCTAACAATGTTAATTCATACCATTCATAAATATGAGCTATCTTTCCATTTGTGTCTCCTTCAATTTCTTTTCTTTATCAATGTCATAGTTTATGGGGTACAGATCTTTCATCTTCTTAGTTAAAACTTTTCCTAAGTATTTTCTTATTTTTGATGCTATTGTGAATTAGATTGTTTTTCATCATTAGAGTGTAAAAATGCTCCTGTCTTGTGCTTACTTTGGTAGCACATATACTAAAATTGGAATGATGCAGAGAAGATTAGCATGATCACTGAACAAGGATGACATGAAAAACTGGGAAGCATTCCATATTAAAAACAAAGCAAAACAAAACAAAATTCTTGTCTTTTATATATTGATCTTGTATTTGGCAGTTTTACTAAATTTGTTTATTCAAAATTTTTTTTGTGAAGTTTTTAGGATTTTTTTACATGTAAGTTCATGTTATCCAAAAAAGGAAAATTTTATTTCTCCTTTTTTTTTTTTTTTTGGAGACTTTTATTTCTTTGTGCTCCTTGTTTCTCTGGCTAGGACATCCAGTACTATGTCAAATGAGAGTAGTGAAAGTGGACACACTTGTCTTGTTTCTGATCTTTAAGGTGAAAATTTTCAAACTTTTTTGATTGAATATGAGATTAGCTCTGGGCTTGCAATATGTGTTTTTTAATGTATTTTTTAAAATTTTTTATAAACATATAATGCGTTTTTATCCCTAGGAGTGCAGGTCTGTGAATCACCAGGTTTACACATTTCACAGCACTCACCATAGCACATATCCTCCTCAATGTCCATACCCCCACCATCTTCTCCCAACACACCTCCCCCCAGCAACCCTCAGTCTGTTTTGTGAGATTCAGTGCTTTATGGTTTGTGTCCCACCCAATCCCATCTTCTTTTATTTTTCTTTTCGTACCGCCCAAACTGCCTATGTTGCATCTCCACTTCATCATATCAGGGAGATCATAGGATAGTTGTCTTTCTCAGATTGGTTTATTTCGCCAAGCATAATACCCTCTAGTTCCATCCACGTCATCACAA
>NW_026757961.1:0-1085 GCF_022355385.1 Mustela nigripes
CAGGACAAAAAGGAGCAATCTGAGCCCATCTGAGAACCTACCTGCACTCAGACTTGTAGACTGATATCCCCAGAGGTAAAACGGAACGAACAGGACACTAGGCCCTAATCGGATCCATTGCTTTGGTTTCCAGGCATCTCTCCTCAGATGACTGGATTTCAATACCAGCATATGGCTGTTTCTTGACTCACCCATCAGAACAAATCCCATCTACACATGGGAAACATGCACGATGTGTAGAGCGATGTCAAAGCCTCTGTTTAGGAGAACCCTTCATGGCCCCAGTGCCACAGCGTCATACCAAGGTATCCATAGACACAAAAACACATTAGGACCCATCCACAGGAGAGTCCATTTCAACTCAGCGTATTCGGTTGCTCCGTGAGATCCAGAGATCCAACTTGTCTTGTTGCTAGGAGAAATGGGAATGCGAGGTGGCCTACCCCACAATCCATCCTTAGAACCCTGCTCTGAATCATTAGCCTGGATCCAACCAACAGGTCTCAATTGTCCTGCAGAAGAATCTTTGCAGTTGGGAGCTTCTCACATCTCCCATCGTGAGAAAACACCCATGGCCTCGTGATCCCTCCCCCCTTCTTGAAGGGGCCCTCAGGGACATAAGGTCCAACTTGAGGGATCTTCTGATCCTCACCCTGACTTCAGATGCACGAGATCTCGGTTCAGGTCTGTAGATTGTGCCTGCCATGTCCTCACCCATAATCCTAAGCCTAGCTTGTGTCCTCAGACTTCCATCCTCAGACTAATGGCCCACAAGCCCTCCAGTTTGCCATCCAGAATTATAATGCAGCACTCTGCATGCCCTCCAGAAGAAAAACATTGCCTTCTGGGGCTAACCAGAAACCCCAAATGAAGATCAACCTGCACGCCACTTGGCTGTACCCAAAATATAGAGGCTGACCTGCGCAATAATGCCCTTTCTGACAGAGGCTGAGCCTGGACCTCCGGGCCCCACCCATACAGCTGGCCGCTCACTGACCACATCGGACCAGCCATTGCCTTAGGTCGTTATCTCTTCAGAGCCTCTGTTTTCAGGATTTAGAACCTAGACCTTATCTCCAATCACT
>NW_026757962.1:0-1085 GCF_022355385.1 Mustela nigripes
TCTGAATTCAAGTTTTTCTTTCTTGGTAGATAGAAATCATTTGCAGGTACATTTGAAGTCAGAATTTGCTGTAACTTCTACCATCAACAGAATGTTATGTTCATTTAGTTCATTGGTTGATTTTAGGAACTGAATTCTAATTAGGACCTCTTGCTACAAATAATGAATTTCACCCTTTTCTGTTTCTTTTTAAATTTTGACTGCTAATTTTAGCTTCTTTTTAAAAGATTTTATTTATTTATTTGACAGAGAGAGACGATGAGAGAGAGAACACAAGGAGGGGGCTGGGAGAGGGAGAAACAGCCTTCCTACCAAGCAGGGAGCCCAATGCGGGCCTTGATCCCAGGACCCTGGGATCAGTGCCTGAGCCAAAGGCAGATGCCTAATGACTGAGCCACCCAGGCACCCTGTCTTCTTTTTAAATCTTATAAGTTACAGAGCCACATCTGCTGGCCCATTTAATGTAACAAAGGTCTAGAATTCACTGTTAGAGGATTTCTTTTTCTTCTTATAGTCATACTTGTCAACTTCAAAACATCTTGAGTGTATCTTTTATTGACACATCTTCTCTATTATTACTTGCCCTGGATCAATAGTTGGGCTTCCAAAGCTAAACAGTGGGATAAAAAGACATGTAGAGAGGGGCACCTGGATGGCTCAGTTGGTTTAAGTATGCAACTCTTGGCTTTGGCTCAGGTCATGATCTCAGGGTCCTGGTACTGAGGCCCACATGGGGCTCTGCTCTCAGTGCCATGGAGTCTGCTGAAGATTATCTTCTTCTCCCTCTGCTCCTCCCACTGCTCTTTCTCTCACCGTTTCTCTAAAATAAATGAATAAGACCTTTTAGAAAAAAAGACATGTAGAGAGAGAGAGTTACATACAAGATAAACATGGAGGATTTTATGGTTTTTTAATATTCAGCAGCACTTTTAGTTTCTAAAGCAGATTTTTAAATTAAAAACGTGGAATTTAAAGCACAAAATTAAACATGAGTTGTGTGGCCTAAGATGCAGCTGAGGGATTCCAAAACTACCCCAAAAATGGAATCTGCAATCAGCTGTTAGTTCTCCAGCCATTGCTTCAAG
>NW_026757963.1:0-1085 GCF_022355385.1 Mustela nigripes
AATTTCACGACCATGAGTGACACGATATCCAGAGACAAAAACTTGAGGAAGAGCTTCACACTTGCCCTTTTTTCATATCCTCTAGAGTTCTCCTCATGGTCTGTAGATCAGTCCTGCCATACCTATGACCCGAAACATAAGCCTAGTTTGTGTTTTCAAACAACTGTCCAAACAGCCCTGTCCTACACACCCTAAAGGCTCAGGCCCCTGGAGCCAAACATGAAGACTGGGCTTGCCCTCTCCAAGGGAATTGTATGTGCCTATTCCAATGGCCACAAAGCTACTAATAGGATAAACTTCCAATGTCCCTGGGGCCATCCCAATATTTGTGGCTTCCCAGGACAAACAGGGGCAATCTGGGCCCATCTGAGCACCTACCTGCACTCAGTCCCGTAGACTGATGTCCCCAGAGGTAAAAAGGAACGAACAGGCCCATAGGCACCTAACGGATCTATTGCTTTGGTTTCCAGGCATCTCTCCTTAGAGATCCTTAGAACCCTTAGAACCCTGCTCTTGCGTCGTTCCTTATGGGACATCCTTGAGCCATCCAACAGGTGTCGACTGTCCCACAGGAGTCCTTGTTCATGGACCACCTCACAACTCATATCATGGAAAGGTTCCAAGATCACATGATGCCCCCAATCTTCATGAAGTCGGATTATGGAAAGAAACTCCAACCTGAGCCAACGGCTGATCTTCGCCTTGACCCAGATGCACGAAATCTTGATTAAGCTTTTCAGAGTGCACCTGCTGTGCCCTCACCCCAAAACCTAAGCATAGCTAGTGTTCTTAGACTTCCGTCCTCACTTTCCTAGACCACACACCCTCCATTTTGGGATTTCCGATGACACAGTGCTGCACTCTGCCTGCCTCTAGAAGAAAAACGTTGCCCTATGGGTCTACCCAGAATTCTCAAATGAGGATAAACCTGCATGCCACTCAACTGTACACCAATTATATAGTCTAGCCTGTGCACTAATGCCCTGTCTGACACAACCTGAGGCCTGAATTCCCAACCGACACCCAGACAGCTTGCCGTACACTGAGAACATCTGAACCTCCATGGCCTTAGGTTGTGTCAGACA
>NW_026757964.1:0-778 GCF_022355385.1 Mustela nigripes
TCAATAAATTTATCCTATACTTGATTTTTCATGAAATTTGAGATTTTAAAAAACACTATCATTGGATGAAGTCTGCAGTCCTAGACATAAGACCGCCACCCACCATACGCAGCCTCTTGAGCCTTTGCTCTGCTTTTCTGCAAGTGGCAGAGCCTCACATGTATTGCTTCTCACTAATTAATGAATGTGTACCCTTGGCCCTGAGATTGGAAAGGAACAGTGTCACTCAGGGTCCAAGTCTGGATGCAGGAGCACGTTGTGGAAGAAGACTGCTGTTTCCACTCCTGTTAAGGAGTTAAGCTATCCCTGTGAAAAGGGGGTTATGCAATCAGGATCTCAGAATATTATTTGCAGGGTACCGTCAACTGTGCTGCTGTATTTCTGGGACTAGTATGTATCTGAATACAGGTTTTTATTGAAGTATTTTTTGAGACATGCACGAAGCCACTACTTATGCCAACGCCTGTTTTAACTTTGCTACACAGTGTGGTAGGAACTTAGTTTGAGCAGAGGTTAAAATCAGAATTACATACCACTTGTGGATTACCTCTAGGTGAGTTTGGCAATGAAGCAGTGGCTATTCTGCTGTTGGGGCACAAGCTGTCAATCAGTTTTCCTTTCAAATCATCTGGGAACCCCCTAATGCTCTCTCTCTAGATGTCCTGGAGCTTTTCATCAGAGACTTGCCCTAGAAAGGAGGAAAACTGATAAAGCTCAGACAGAGATTGAGAATGAAAATGGAACCACTGTAATAGATCTTCCAGGTACTTTATCCCTC
>NW_026757964.1:878-1085 GCF_022355385.1 Mustela nigripes
TATGCAATCAGGATCTCAGAATAGTATTTGCAGGGTAACGTCTACTGTGCTGGTGTATTTCTGGGACTAGTATGTATCCGAATACAGGTTTTTATTGAAGTATTTTTTGAGACATGCACGAAGCCACTATTTATGCCAACGCCTGTTTTAAGTTTGCTACACAGTGTGTTAGGAACTTAGTTTGAGCAGAGGTTAAAATCAGAATTA
>NW_026757965.1:0-1085 GCF_022355385.1 Mustela nigripes
GCAGAAGACATCCAGATGGCCAACAGACACATGAAAAAGTGCTCCACATCACTCAACATCAGGGAAATACAAATCAAAACCACAGCGAGATATCACCTCACACCAGTCAGAATGGCTAAAATTAACAAGTCAGGAAATGACAGATGCTGGCGAGGATGCGGAGAAAGGGGAACCCTCCTACACTGTTGGTAGGAATGCAAGCTGGTGCAGCCACTCTGGAAAACAGCGTGGAGGTTCCTCAAAATGTTGAAAATAGAACTACCCTATGACCAGCAATTGCACTACTGGGAATTTACCCTAAAGATACAAATGTAGTGATCTGAAGGAGCACGTGCACCCAAAGGTCTATAGCTAATGTCCACAACAGCTAAACTATGGAAAGAACCTAGATGTCCATCAACAGATGAATGGATAAAGAAGATGTGATATATATACACCTTGGTATACTATGCAGCCATCAAAAGAAATGAAATCTTTCCATTTGCAACGAGGTGGATGGAACTAGAGGGTATCATGATTAGCGAAATAAGTCAATCGGAGAAAGACGACTATCATATGAGTCTCCCTGATATGAGATGCAACATGGGGGGGTTATGTAGGTAGGAGAAGAATCAATGAAACAAGATGGGATTGGGAGGGAGACAAACCATAAGCGACTCTTAATCTCACAAAACAAACTGAGGGTTTCTGGGGGGAGTGGGGCTGAGAGTGGGGGGTGGGGTTATGGACATTGGGGAGGGTATGTGCTATGGTGAGTGCTGTGAAGTGTGTAAACCTGGAGATCCACAGACCTGTACCCCTGGGTAAAAAATACATTATATGTTTATAAAAAATTAAAAAACTAAAAATTGAAAAAAAAGTTGGTTCTTTGAAAATACCAATAAAATTGATAAACCCTAATTAAGCAGATTAATAGTAAAAAGAGAAGAAAGAAATTACCAACATCAGGAATGAGAAAGGGGATACCATTAAAAATTCTATAAAAATTAGAACAATGAGAAAATATTATCAATAACTTTATGTCAATACAACTAACAACTTAGATGAAATAGACAAATTGCTTAAAAGAACAAATCACGGGGGGG
>NW_026757966.1:0-553 GCF_022355385.1 Mustela nigripes
CCTGAGACCTTTCTTGTTTCTTGAGAAAGGTCTCAGGTACACAACCTAACCCTACACCTAAAGGAGCTGGAGAAAGAACAAGAAAGAAACCCCAAGCCCAGCAGGAGAAGAGAAATCATAAAGATCAGAGCAGAAATCAATGAAATAGAAACCAAAAAAGAATAGAGCAAATCAACGAAACTAGGAACTGGTTCTTTGAAAGAATTAATAGAATTGATAAACCCCTGGCCAGACTTATCAAAAAGAAAAGAAAAAGGACCCAAATAAATAAAATCATGAATGAAAGAGGAGAGATCACAACTAACACCAAAAATACAAACTATTATGAGAACATACTATGAGCAACTCTACGCCAACAAATTTGACAATCTGGAAGAAATGGATGCATTCCTAGAAACAGATAAACTACCACAACTGAACCAGGAAGAAATAGAAAGCCTGAAAAGACCCATAAGCAGTAAGGAGATTGAAACAGTCAGTAAAAATCTCCAAACAAACAAAATCCAAGGGCCAGATGGCTTCCCGGGGGATTTCTACCAAACATTTAAAGAAG
>NW_026757966.1:653-1085 GCF_022355385.1 Mustela nigripes
AGCCAACAAATTTGACAATCTGGAAGAAATGGATGCATTCCTAGAAACAGATAAACTACCACAACTGAACCAGGAAGAAATAGAAAGCCTGAAAAGACCCATAAGCAGTAAGGAGATTGAAACAGTCAGTAAAAATCTCCAAACAAACAAAATCCAAGGGCCAGATGGCTTCCCGGGGGATTTCTACCAAACATTTAAAGAAGAACTAATTCCTATTCTCCTGAAACTGTTCCAAAAAATAGAAATGGAAGGAAAACATCAAAACTCATTTTATGAGGCCAGCATCACCTTGATCCCAAAACCAGACAACGATCCCATCATAAAAGAGAGCTATAGACCAATATCCTTGATGAACACAGATGCGAAAATTCTCACCAAAATACTAGCCAATAGGATTCAACAGTACATTAAAAGGATTATTCACCATGACCA
>NW_026757967.1:0-220 GCF_022355385.1 Mustela nigripes
GGGTGGCTGAGTTGAAATGGACTTTCCTGAGGATGGGTCTAATGTGTGTTTGTGTCCATGAGGGCCTTGGAATGGGGTGGTGGCACCGGTACCCTGAAGTATTCTCCTCAGCTTTTGACATAGCTCCCATGCACAAGTTTCCTTGTGGAGACGAGTTTGGTTCTGATGCGTGCCTCAGCAAAACCCCAATGCTGGTATTGGAAACCAGGGTTTTGAGGAG
>NW_026757967.1:320-1085 GCF_022355385.1 Mustela nigripes
AATTTGGGTACATTCGAGTGCCGTGTAGGTTTATTCTCATTTAATGTGCCCGAGCAGCTCATTATGCAATATATTTTTTCTAGAGGACAGGCAGAGTGCTGCAATGATGGTGCGGAATTGCCAAACTTGTAGGCTTCGGGGCCAGGAGTGTGAGGATGGAAGTCTGAGAACACAAGCTAGACTTGAGTTTCAGGGCGAGGGCACGGCATGTACCCCCTGAAGATCTGAAGCAATATCTCATGCTTCTGAAGTCAGAGCGAGGATAAGACGTTGGCTAAGCTTGGATTTTCTGTTCATGACGGCCAGTTCATGAAGGGAGCGGATTCTCGAGAGCGTGGAGGTTTTCCCACGTTGTGAGTGGTGGGATGCCCCCTCAAGGATTCCTTCTGCGGGACAATTGAGACCTGTTGGACAGCTCCAGGACATCCCATATGGATGAGACTAGACCAAAGTTCGAGGATGGATGCCTGGGAAGCCCGCCTCGCATTCCAATTGTCTCCACGCGACAAGACAGGTTAGATCTGATGGCTCTGCGGGAGCATCCGGGGTGGCTGAGTTGAAATGGACTTTCCTGAGGATGGGTCTAATGTGTGTTTGTGTCCATGAGGGCCTTGGAATGGGGTGGTGGCACCGGTACCCTGAAGTATTCTCCTCAGCTTTTGACATAGCTCCCATGCACAAGTTTCCTTGTGGAGACGAGTTTGGTTCTGATGCGTGCCTCAGCAAAACCCCAATGCTGGTATTGGAAACCAGGGTTTTGAGGAG
>NW_026757968.1:0-1085 GCF_022355385.1 Mustela nigripes
TGGTGCCTCTTGGGCCTTGCTTTCCCGGGCTCCATGTTCACGTCCTGGGCTCACCGTGCCAAGCCAAAATAAGCAGACACAGCCTCGCCCCTGCAGCAGCATGCGTGGCCTAGGATGGCACTCTGCTTACAGTGCCGTCTCCCGGCGTAGGCAAGGCCTGCCCTTTTGCTCTGGCGTTCAGGTGGACAGGGGACTAGGCCAGTGCCTTCCCCAGCCAGAGGAGACACGACAGGATCACTGCACACGGCCCGCGCCCGGCAATGGGGAGCAATGGGTAATTGTCCGTCCTTCCCCGGGCAACCCCCTGCCTCCGCCAACGCTTCAACATCCTGGAGGAAGACGGCATCTGACTGCCTGTTGCTCCAGAAGCTGTTTCTTCGAGATCAGGGCCGGGCGCCTGGTGGCAAGCACATGTCTGCACCACGGACAGGTGGCCAAGGAGCTGCTCTACCCTTGGGCCCAACGGCACAGGACAGGCCTGCCTTCTGCCCAAACTCCTTCCTCTCAGGGGAGCACTCGCTCCTGCCCTAGTCGTCCGCTCGTGTCTCCTTAGCAGCTAGGCTTCATTCTCTCTGCACAGGGAGAGGGTGACACTTGTCTTGCCACGCCTGCTCTTCCTGCCATGGCAGGCCCTCTTGCTTCACGACCATTTCCCGACAGCAAGGCCAACGGCTCCTTCTCTTCTCCCGGGGCGACGTGCTGCGCCTTCCCCAGACTTGCTCCTGGGGAGCGCAGTGACAGTGTGTCCCTTTCCTTAAGGCTGTTTCCACAGGCGCAACCAGGCTTCTCTCCCAGGCAGAGGGGATGCCCGGGCAAAGACGATTTCGCTCCATGAGGGCTTATTACAACGTGCTGTGGAGACAAGCTCAGGCAAGCAGCAGCAGCATCCCAAAGGCCTGACTCTGATTTCCCAAAGAATGCTGTGCTTTCCAAGAGGGGATGCCCGAGCAAAGAGGCTTTCACTCTATGCGGGATTCTCCCACCGTGCTGCGAATACTAGGCTAAGGCAAGCAGCAAGAGCAGCCAACGGAATGGCTCTGATTTCCCAGTGACTGCTATGCTTTCGCAGAGGTTTTCAGCTTGGC
>NW_026757969.1:0-1085 GCF_022355385.1 Mustela nigripes
AGAATTGGTGTCATTTCTTCTTTGAAAGTTTGGTAGAATTCCCCAAGGAATCCGTCAGGTCGTGGGCTCTTGTTTTTTGGGAGGTTTTTGATCACTGCTTCAATCTCATTACTAGATATCGGTATATTCATGTTGTTGATTTCTTCATGGTTCAATTTGGGAGTTTCATCTAGGTTGCTTAACTTATTGGCTTATAACTGTTGATAATAACTTCTGATGATTGTTTTCATTCATAATTTTATGAATTTGGGCTTTCTCTCTTTTATTTTGGATTAGTGTAGCCAATGGTTCATTGATCTTATTGATTCTTTCAAAAAACAGCTTCTAGTTTCATTGATACCTTCTACTGTATCTCTGGTTTCTACCTCATTGATCTCTGTTCTAATCTTGATTATTTCCCTTCTTAGATGTGGAGTTGGTTTGATTTGTTGTTTATTATCCAGTTTTTTAAGATGTAGAGACAGCTGCTGTGTTGTAGATTTTTCAATTTTTTTGAGGGAGGCTTGGATGGCTATGTTTTTCCCCCTTCGGACTGCCTTTGCTGTATCCCATAGGTTTTGGACGACCTGTCTATATTCTCATTTGTTTCCATGAATTGTTTCAGTTCTTCTTTGATCTCCTGGTTGACCCAAGCATTCTTAAGCAAGGTGGTCTTAGCTTCCAAGTGTTTGAGTTCCTTCCACACTTTTCCTTGTGATTGAGCTCCAGTTTCAAAGCACTGTGATCTGAGAATATTCAGGGAATAGTCTTAGTCTTTTGATATTGGTTGAGTCCTGATTTGTGACCCAGTATGTGGTCTATTCTGGAGACAGTTCCATGTGCACTTGAGAAGAATGAGTATTCTGTTGTTTTAGGGTGGAATGTTCTGTATATATCTATGAGATCCATCTGATCCAATGTGTCATTCAATGCTCTTATTTCTTTATGGATTTTCTGCTTCGATGATCTGTCTATTTCTGAGAGAGGCATGTTATGGTCTCCTACTATTAATGTATTCATATCAATATGACTCTTTCTTGATTAATAGTTTTCTTATGTAATTGGCTGCTCCCATATTGGGGGCATAGATATTTACAATTGTTAGG
>NW_026757970.1:0-1084 GCF_022355385.1 Mustela nigripes
TTATCTGAAGAACTCTTCAGGATATGAAGAGTTCTTCAGATAAGAACCTACACGGCACTCGAATGCACCCATAATATATAGTCTAACCTGGGCACTAATGCACTGTCTGAAAACCTGAGCCCGAACCTCGTGACCAACACCCAGACAGCTGAACGCACACTGAGCACATCAGACCCGCCATGGGCTTAGGTCATCATCTCTTCCCTACCTCAGTTTTCAGGCTTCAGAACCTAGACGTTATCTCCAATCACTGCCCACGGGTCACTGTGATGCAGAAATTGAATTCTTCCTTACCCATGGCAAGAAACCTTGTGGTTGGCATGCTGTCCAACGTTCAGTGTACGGGTTACCAGCATTCACCCTGATTCCCTGCCCATTCTTGAGTGCGACGAGGGCATAAACACGCATTGTGATCCTCAGCGTGAGTCCTGTCCTCTAGTACGTCCTCTCAGTGGCTGGACCATTAGATGTCATAATGGGCTTGAGATGTCCCTAGGCCCCAAATTTTAACCAGAATTCTGGTTGTCCAGTCGCCCCTCCCCAGGGCTCTACTCTGGAATCCCTCATTTGGTGGGACACTTGATGTTGAAAAACAAAACAAAACAAATCTACAACAACAGAACAACGGACTTCTTCCATCCCACAGAATGACCCCAAACTCTTTGGACGGGGCCAAACCCCCAGAGAGTAAGACTCATCCTTTTCCCATGAAGTCACCCGCAAATTACACGACCATGAGTGACACGAATCCAGAGACAGAAACTTGAGCAAGAGCCTCACACTCGCCCTTTTTTCATATCCCGAAGAGTTCTCCTCATGGTCTATTGATCAGTCCTGCCATACCTATGAGCCGAAACATAAGCCGAGTTTGTATTTTCAGACAACTGTCCAAACAGCCCTGTCCTACACACCCTAAATGCTCAGGCCCATGGAGCCAAACCTGACGACTGTGCTTGCCCTCTCCAAGGGAATTGTATGTGCCCATTCCAATGGCCACAACCCTACTAATAGGATAAACCTCCAAAGTCCCTGAGGACATCCCAATATTTGTGGCTTCCCAGGACAAACAGGGGCAATCTGGGCT
>NW_026757971.1:0-1084 GCF_022355385.1 Mustela nigripes
TTTGTCTCTGGCTTCCTGCATTTACCAGCGTAGGGATCATTTTTAACATTTATGATGAAATGAGGCATCATATTCTTATTCTCAACTTCATTAATAATGATATTAGTGTAACATGTCCTACAAGACAATAATAGATACATGTAAAATAATTTCATTGACCAAAAAAGTGGAGGAAAATGTAAATAAAACACAGTGGCAACCAACTAGTCATTTCAAGTTGAGCTATTTCTTTTCCCCCTTTATCTCCCTGTCTCTTTAATTTCCTGTAGCACATTCCTACAAAGTATTTTCAGGTGTTTTATATGCACATACATAGAGATCATCATGGAGTCTAAATCTAATAATTCCTTGTCAGTTTTAAATATTTTAAGTATTGTTCATTTCTATGTCAGTTGTCTATTAACATTCTCCACACTGTACTTAATTGCAAGGAAATATTTAATTTTAATATAAATTAATTAATCACTTTAATAAATATTTTTACCTTATGGATTAATCGTTGATGCTTATTTCTTAATTTTTATAACTTTTAAAATTTTATTTATTGAGATAGAGAGACAGAGAGAGAGAACAAGCGCAAACAGGGGAAGCTGCAGAGGGAGAGGGAAAAGAAGAAGCAGGTTCCCCACCAAACAGGGAGTCAAGCTCAGTCTCAGGGCCTTGGGATCATGATCTGAGGTGAAGGCAGAGGCTTAGCTGACTGAGCCACTGAGTCTAATTGTTATCTTTGATATAAGGAAATACTTTATCATCTCTAATTGATCCCCCTATGTCACAAATACAGTTTTCTCTACGGTGCTATTAATTTTATTGTCTTAAAATTAGACTATTTTTCTAGAAGCATTTTTAATCAGTCCCTTAGGTCTATAATTTAGTTTTTATACATTTCATTTAGTATTTTATTTTATCTTCATCGTCTCTGAGTATTTCTGACCAGTACTCATTGGTCAAATCTTTCTTATTAATCTATTCCAAAAATTTGTTTGTTTCTATAATATTTTGTTATTACTGCTGTCGTTCTTAGGTTTTGCCTTTATATTCTTTTTGTTTTGTTTTGTTGTTTTATGCTTTGGTGTTTTTGTTG
>NW_026757972.1:0-1084 GCF_022355385.1 Mustela nigripes
AAGAAAGAAAGATAAATAAAGCCAAATCTGGCATACAGGAGAAGAAAAAGGAAAGAAGAGATAATGGTATAGTAGTAAAGCAGAAAGGATAAACACAAAGATCCAGGATGTGGGGAAGAGTAGCAAGCAGCTGATGCTCCATCAAATGGAAAGAATTCATTTATAAATTCAATCGCTAATTTAACAATTGTTTATTGACCATAGCAGTGTGTCAGACACCATACATTGATATTCCTCAATGCACAAAAAAAGCCTCTGCCCTCATGGAGTTTATATCTTTTAGCTAATGGAGACAAACAATAAACCTTAAACATAGTAAGTGAGTTAAAGAGCATGATAGGGGAGAAGTGTGGAAAGGTCCAGGTAGTAAGGATGGGATAGAGCAGTAAATAATGCAGGTCCTTGTAGACAATTATAGGGACTTTGGCTTTAACTAGCATGAAGGGCTACTGCAGGGTTTTGAGCAGAGGAGGAACATGAGGAAAGACTGGTTATCAGGGCATGAAGGGGTAAGTGGGAGGAAAGCCAGTGAGACCCATTGGGAAACTAACTGCAGTCATCCCAATGAGAAATAATGGGGGTTCGTTCATACCAGGGCAGAAGTGGAGTGGAGGTGTGGAAAAGTGGTCAGATTCTGGATATATGACTAATGCCTTCTTAATATAAGTGACCTACTCCTGAAAGTCAGACTTTCTACTCAAAATGTTCTTTCTCATTCATTTAAATGATTAAAACCTAATGTATTACCAAAACACAGTAACTAAAATATAATTTTTTTTAAGAAAAAACCTATATAGAGTAATTATTATGTCAGGGTGCAGATTGTTCTAAAATTCCCAAATAATACAGATGTTGACAAAAATGTGTTTTGTCAGTAATTTCACTGGTTAACACTAGAAAAACCTGAGGGGTCATTTCTTTCATTGAAACTCTTTTTTAAATGTCTCCACATGATTCTGACATCATATAAATTGGATTTGGAATGTATTCAAGATTTTCTTCACACATCATTTTGCTAAAGTGCTAATTAAAAATGTTCTGTTAAAATATTTGTTAATGTATTTTATTAAAGTGTTAAACATTT
>NW_026757973.1:0-1084 GCF_022355385.1 Mustela nigripes
GGTTTAGTGTTCAGTTGATTTCGCGGTCACTGTAAGGGTCAGGGTTAGGTTATCGTCATGGTCTGGGTCAGGGTCAGGGTGAAGATTAGCACCAGTGTCCTGTTTAGGGTCAGGTACAGGTATTGGTTTAAAGTCCACATTCAGGTCTGGGACAGATTTATGTAGTTGTCAGAGTTAGTGTCAAGGTTAGGATTAGGGTCAGAGTCAGGGTCCGGTAAATGTCAGGGCCAGGGTCAGGTTGAGGGTCAGGCATTCGTATAGGGTCAATGTTCGGTTCACTGTCACAGTTAGCTTTTGGCAGTAGGGTTTGGGATTGGGGTTAGGGTTAGAGTTAGAAGTAGGGTTATGTTTAGGAATAGGGATAGATATCGTAAGGTCAGGGTTAAGGTTTTGTTTAGGTTAGGGGTTAGTGTTAAGGTCAGGGTCAGCATGATGTGTAGGTTCAGGGTCCTTGTTAGGGTCAAGTTTAGAGTTACCATTAGGTTTAGGGTTAAGGTCTAGCACAAGTCACGGTCAGGATTAGGTTTAGGGTCCAGGTTAGGTCAGCGTCAGGGTTAGGATTAGAGTCAGGGTCAGGGTCCTGGTTAGGTTTGAGTCATGGTTACGGTAATGTCAGAGTTAGGCTAAGGTTCAGGGTCCACATAGGGGTCCGTGTCAGGCTTAGGTTTACGTTTAGGGTTCAGGTCAGGATCACAGTCAGGGTAAGGGTCAGGGTCAGGGTCAGGGCTTGGGTTAGGGTTTGGGGCAGTCTCACAGTCAGTCAGGGTCAGGGTCAGGGTTAGTGGTTACTGTTAGGGTTAGCCCTGATCCTTGGTTATGGACCCATCCGTTCAGGGTCTCAGGATAAACCCTGGGCAGAAGGGTGTAGACCCTACACCCGATCCCTCTTAACCAGCCTTAAACTGGGGTGTGAACATGACTTGACCACCAGATATCTAAGCCCTCATCAGCCTGATCCTGTTTGGGGCATCTCCACCCTCGATGGCATAGCCAGGACCTCTTTACACACAGACACACAGACACACAGAGGCACCCCACCACACACACACACACACAGCGGGGAGGAGACCTAAGCCTATACGAG
>NW_026757974.1:0-1084 GCF_022355385.1 Mustela nigripes
CCCCTCCCTCCTGAGTCCTCTGTGAGCTCACTTCCCGCTTTGGAAATTAGCTAAGCCCCTTCTCTGCGCCGCTCCCGCCCCCCACCCTCCTGAGGCCCGGGCCCTGGCTGGGGTGCGGGGCGAAGCCCAGGCGGGCTGCCAGCATTGCCAGTGCTGGCTCTGGGCAGCCTCCTAGCCTGGCTCCCTGAGCGGGTGTCCGTGCGCCGCCTGGCTGCAAAAAGATCATCAGTCCTAAACGCGGGCTGCTCTCTTGGGTCAGTTTGCTGGCTTCCAGATTGCACCCAAAGACAGGAATCAGCTTCCCCAGCACAGGCCTGGGCTGAGATGCCTGCCCAGGATCTGTCTGAGCAGTCTCCTCTTCTCCAGGCAGGGATGGCACTTCGACCTGGATGTTTGGGTTTTTTGTTTGTTTTTTTTGGTCATTGGTTATTACATGACCTCCAGGGTAGGTGCTCCACAAAGGGAGTGAAAACAGGTCGCCTGATATATAGGCATACGGCCATTCTAGAAAAATAGCTTGGGGTTCTGTAGGAAACGCGGCATTGGTCCTTGCACTATGGTTTAATAGAAAAGGGATTATGCACCAAGTTACTTAAATGACCATAGGTTGAAATCATTTACTGAGAGTAAATATTTTAAATAGTTATATTTTAACTAAATCTATCATCAATCATAAATCTATTACACGAAGTTTACAGGCAATTTAAATGCAAGAGCACTCTCTTCAGGGTTTTAAATAATCCGTGTCTGTCTTGGCACATGAGAATGCAAAGATAGGAAATGGTTTGTAAAAGATCATATAATAGCTTTTACTAATTCTATTTATTTGACAGACAGAGATCACAAGTAGGCAGAGAGGCAGGCAGAGAGAAAGATGGGGAAGCAGGCTCCCCACCAAGCAGAGAGCCTGATGAAGGGCTGGATCCCAGGACCCTGAGATCATGACCTGAGCCCAAGGCAGAGGCCTAACACGCGGAGCCACCCAGGCGCCCCCAGATGAAATACATTTCTGACTTAGAAACTTCAGATAGAATTTTTTTGTCCATGATGACAACCGAAGATTATGTGTCATTCCTAAACCTAA
>NW_026757975.1:0-1084 GCF_022355385.1 Mustela nigripes
TGATGTGTTGTATCACACTGACTGATTTGCGGATGTTGAACCAACCTGCAGCCCTGGAATAAATCCCACTTGGTCGTGGTGAATAATCCTTTTAATGAACTGTTGAATCCTATTGGCTACTATTTTGTTGAGTATTTTCGCATCTGTGTTCATCAAGGATATTGGTCTATAGCTCTCTTTTTTGATGGGATCCTTGTCTGGTTTAGGGATCAAGGTGATGCTGGCTTCATAAAATGAGTTTGGAAGTTTTCCTTCCATTTATATTTTTTGGAACTGTTTCAGGAGAATAGGAATTATTTCTTCTTTAAATGTTTGGTAGAATTCCCCCGGGAAGCCATCTCGCCCTTGGCTTTTGTTTGTTTGGAGATTTCTAATGACTGTTTCAATCTCCTTACTAGTTATGGGTCTGTTCAGGCTTTCTATTTCTTCCTGGTTCAGTTGTGATAGTTTATATGTTTCTAGGAATTCATCCATTTCTTCCAGATTGTCAAATTTATTGGCGTAGAGTTGCACATAGTATGTTCTTATAATAGTTTATATTTCTTTGGTGTTAGTTGTGATCTCTCCCCCTTCAATCATGATTTTATTTATTTGGGTCCTTTCTCTTTTCTTTTTGATAAGTCTGGCCAGGGGGTTATCAATTTTATAAATTCTTTCAAAAAACCAGCTCCTAGTTTCGTTGATTTGCTCTATTGTCTTTTTGGTTTCTATTTCATTGATTTCTGCTCTGATCTTTATGATTTCTCTTCTCCTCCTGGGCTTAGGGTTTCTTTCTTATTCATTCTCCAGCTCCTTTAGGTGTAGGATTAGGTTGTGTACCTGAGACCTTTCTTGTTTCTTGAGAAAGGCTTGTACCGCTATATATTTTCCTCTCACTACTGCCTTTGTTGTGTCCCACAGATTTTGAACCATTGTATTTTCATTATCATTTGTTTCCATGATTTTTGCCAATTCTTTAATTTCCCTGTTGACCCATTCATTCTTTAGAAGGATGCTGTTTAGTCTCCATGTATTTGGGTTCTTTTCAAACTTCCTTTTGTGGTTGAGTTCTAGCTTCAGAGCATTGTGGTCTGAAAATATGCAG
>NW_026757976.1:0-1084 GCF_022355385.1 Mustela nigripes
AGTGCAACGAGGGCATAAACACGCATTGTGACCCTCAGCGTGAGTCCTGTCCTCTAGTACGTCCTCTCAGTGGCTGGACCATTAGATTTCATAATGGGCTTGATATGTCCGTAGGCCCCAATTTTTAACCAGATTTCTGGTTGTCCAGTCACAACTCCCCAGAGCTGTACTCTGGTATCCCTCATTTGGTAGAACACCTGAGGTTGAAAAACAAAACAAATCAAATCAACAACAACAAAAAAACCGGACTTCTTCCATCCCACAGAGTGACCCCAAACTCCTTGGACGGGGCCAAACCCCAGAGAGTAAGACTCGTCCATTTCCTATGAAGTCACCCGGAAATTTCACGATCATGAGTGACACAATATCTAGAGACAAAAACGTGAGCAAGAGCCTCACACTCGCCCATTTTTCATATCCAAAAGTGCTCTCCTCATGGTCTGAAGATCAGTCCTGCCATACCTATGACCTGAAACATAAGCCGAGTTTGTGTATTCAGACAATTGTCCCAACAGCTCTGGCCTACACACCCTACAGGCTCAGGCCCCTGAGGCCAAACCTGAAGACTGTGCTTGCCCTTTCCATGGGAATTCTGTGTGCCCATTCCAATGGCCACAACCCTACTTAGAGGATAAACTGCCAAAATTCCTGATGCCATCCCAATAGTGGTGGCTTCCCTGGACAAACAGGGGCAATCTGGGCCCATCTGAGCACATACCTGCACTCAGACCCATAGACTGATGTCCCCAGAGGTAAAAAGGAACGAACAGGTCACTAGGCAAATATCGGATCCAATGCTTTGGTTTCCAGGTATCTCTCCTCAGAGGCCTGGATTTCAATAACAGCATATGGCTGTTTCTTGACTCACCATCAGAACAAATCTCATCTACACATGGGAAACTTGCACGATGGAGCTGTGTGAAGGCCTCTATTTAGGAGAAAACTTCAGGGCCCCAGAGCCACCGCTTCTTTCCAAGGTCTCCATAGACACAAAATCATATTAGGTCACATCCACGGTAGAGTCCATTTCAACTCAGCCTCCTCGGTTGCTCCCCCAGATCCAGCAGATCTGACCTGTCTTGCT
>NW_026757977.1:0-1084 GCF_022355385.1 Mustela nigripes
TAGGGAATCACAAAATGCCTTTGGAAAAGCATCTACCGATCCATTTTTAGGATGGATAAGCAAATTAAGCAAGACTTTTAATAAAAGGTCAATATAGGAAACCCCCCCCCTTTTGTTTTTAAAAAGTCCATTTTATTTTGAGGTATTTATTATTATTTTTAAAGATTTTATTTATGGGTGCCTGGGTGGCTCAGTGGGTTAAGCCTCTGCCTTCAGCTCAGGTCATGATCTCAGGATCCTGGGATGGTGGCCCACATCAGGCTCTCTGCTTGGCAGGGAGCCTGCTTCTCCTCTTTCTCTCCCCTCTGCCTGCCTCTCTACCTACTTGTGATCTCTGTCTGTCAAATAATTGAATAAAAAGAAATCTTTAAAGATTTTATATATTTATTTTCGATAGAGACAGTGAGAGAGAACATGAGAGGAGAGAAGATCAGAGGGAGAAGCAGACTCCCCATGGAGCTGGTAGCCTGATGCGGGACTCAATTCCGGAACTCCAGGATCATGACCTGAGCCAAACGCAGTTGCTTAACCAACTGAGCCACCCAGGCACTCAATTTTGAAGTGTTGACATAATTTAGAAAATGACTTTTTTTTTTTTAAGATTTTTTAAAAAATAATCTCTACACCCAGTGTGGGGCTCAAACTTACTATCCCAAGATCAAGAGTCACATGCTCTACTGACTGAGCCAGGCAGGTGCCCCTAGAAAATGGCATTTAAAAGACCAGACCTGGTGGCTCAGTGTGTTAAAGCCTCTGCACCTGGGTGGCTCAGTGTGTTAAAGCCTCTGCCTTCGGCTCAGGTCATGATCCCAGGGCCCTGGGATCGAGCCCCGAATTGGGCTTTCTGCTCAGCGGGGACCCTGCTTCCCCCTCTCTCTCTCTCTGCCTACTTGTGATCTCTGTCTGCCAAATAAATAAATAAAATCTTTTAAAAAGTAATAATAATAATAAAATAAAATACCAGAATTGTGTCCCTCCTAATAATCATCATGACCTTTGAAATTGTCTCCCATCCCTCCAAAGTAATTCTGATAAGTCTTAGATCCAACTTACCCATTTAAAGAAATAGAGAAGAAAAATGGAA
>NW_026757978.1:0-1084 GCF_022355385.1 Mustela nigripes
AAACAGGCCCCTAGGCACTAATCGGATCCATTGCTTTGGTTCCCAGGCAGCTCTCCTCAGAGGCCTGGATTTCAATAACAGCATATGGCTCTTTCTTGACTCACCCATCAGTACAAATCTCATCTACACATGGGAAACTTGCACGTGGGAGCTGTGTCAAAGCCTCTGTTTAGGAGAAACCTTCAGGGCCCCAGTGCCACCGCTTCATTCCAAGGTCTCCATAGACACAAAAACACATTAGGACCCATCCACAGGAGAGTCCATTTCAACTGAGCGTATTCGGTTCCTCGGCGAGATCCAGCAGATCTAACTTGTCTGGTTGCTAGGAGACAATTGGAATGTGAGGTGGCCTACCCCGCCATCCATCCTTAAAACCCTGCTCAGAATCATTGGCCTGGAGCCAACCAACAGGTCTCAATTGTCCTGCAGAAGAATCTTTGCAGTTGGGAGCTTCTCAGAACTCCCATCGTGAGAGAACCCCCATGGCCTTATCATCCCCCCCCCTTCATAAAGGGGCCATCATGGACATAAGGTCCAACTTGAGCGATAGTCTGATCCTCACCCTGACTTCAGATGCACGAGATCTCGATTCAGGTCTGTAGATTGTGACTGCCATGTCCTCACCCAGAAACATAAGCCTAGCTTGTGTCCTCAGACGTTTGTCCACAGAATACTGGCTCATAAGCCCTCCAGTTTGGCAATCCAGAACTACAATGCAGCACTCTACCTGCCCTGCAGAAGAAATACATTGGCATCTGGGGCTACCTAGAAACCCCAAATGAAGATCAACCTGCACGACACTTGGATGTACCCAAAATATATAGGATGACCTGGGCAATAATGCCCTTTCTGACACAGCCTGAGCCTGGAAATCCTAGGCCCACCCAGACAGCTGGCTATAAACTGAGAACTTCAGACCCCCCATGGCCTTAGGTCGTTATCCCTTCCCACCTCAGTTTTCAGGCTTCAGAACCTAGACTTTATCTACAATCACGGCCCGGTTTTGAAAATGATGCAGAAATCAGAACTCCTTCCCAATTGGACGAAAACTTGTGGTTGGCTTGTTGTCCAACGTTCAGTGTAG
>NW_026757979.1:0-303 GCF_022355385.1 Mustela nigripes
GACTGTGCTTGCCCTCTCCAAGGAATTGTGTGTGCCCATTCCAATGGCCACAACCCTACTAATAGGATAAACCTCCAAAGTCCCTGAAGCCATCCCAATATTTGTGGATTCCCAGGACAAACGGGGATATCTGGGCCGTTCTGAGCACCTACCGGCACTCAGACCCGTAGACTGATGTCCCCAGAGGTATAACGGCACGAACATGCACCTAGGCATCTATCGGATCCATTGCTTTGGTTTCCAGGCATCTCTCCTCAGAGGCCTGGATTTCAATAACAGCATATGGCTGTTTCTTGACTCACT
>NW_026757979.1:403-1084 GCF_022355385.1 Mustela nigripes
ATTTGGTGGGACACCTGAGGTTGAAAAACAAAACAAAACAATCAACAACAACAGAACAACGGACTTCTTCCATCCCACAGAATGACCCCAAACTCTTTGGACGGGGCCAAACCCCCAGAGAGTAAGACTCCTCCATTTCACATGAAGTCACCCGGAAACTTCAAAACCATGAGTGACACGATATCCAGATACAAAATCTTGAGCAAGAGCCTCACACTCGCCCTTTTTTCATGTCCCGAAGAGTTCTCCTCATAGTCTGTAGAACGGTCCTGCCATATTTATGACCCGAAACATAAGCCGAGTTTGTGTTTATAAAACTGTCCAAAAAGTCCTGGCCTACACACCCTACAGGCTCAGGCCCCTGGAGCCAAACCTGACGACTGTGCTTGCCCTCTCCAAGGAATTGTGTGTGCCCATTCCAATGGCCACAACCCTACTAATAGGATAAACCTCCAAAGTCCCTGAAGCCATCCCAATATTTGTGGATTCCCAGGACAAACGGGGATATCTGGGCCGTTCTGAGCACCTACCGGCACTCAGACCCGTAGACTGATGTCCCCAGAGGTATAACGGCACGAACATGCACCTAGGCATCTATCGGATCCATTGCTTTGGTTTCCAGGCATCTCTCCTCAGAGGCCTGGATTTCAATAACAGCATATGGCTGTTTCTTGACTCACT
>NW_026757980.1:0-1084 GCF_022355385.1 Mustela nigripes
ATCATGGCAGCACTCTTCCTGCCCTCTAGAAAAAATATTTTGCGTAATCAGCTAACCGGGCACATTAAACGACAATAAACCTACACGGCACTCGAATGTACTCAAATTATGTAGTCTTACCTGGGCAGTAATGCACTGTCTGATACAACCTGAGCCGGGACCTCCTGAGCAACACCAGACAGCTGACCGCACTCTGAGCACATCAGACCCGCCATGACCATAGGTCATCATCTCTTCCCTACCTCTGTTTTCAGGGTTCAGTACCTAGACTTTATCTCCAATCACTGCCCAGGGGTGACTGTGATGCAGAAATCAGAACTCTTCCTTACCATGGCAAGAAACATTGTGGTTGGCATGTTGTCCAACGTTCAGTGTAGGAGAAACCAGCTTTCACCTGAGGTCCCGCCCCTTCTTGAGTGCGACGAGGGCATAAACACGCATTGTGACCTCAGCGTGAGTCCTGTCCTCTAGTACATCCTCTCAGTGGCTGGACCATTAGATGTCATAATGGGCTTGACATGTCCCTAGGCCCCAATTTTTAACCAGATTTCTGGTTGTCCAGTCGCCCCACCCCAGGGCTCTACTCTGGAATCCCTCAATGGTGGGACACCTGAGGTTGAAAAACAAAAAAAAACAAATCAACAACAGAACAACGGACTTCTTCCATTCCACAGTATGACCCCAAACACTTTGGACGGGGCCAAACCCGCAGAGAGTAAGACTCGTCCATTTCCCATGAAGACACCCGGAAATTTCACGACCATTAGTGACACGATATGCAGAGACAAAAACTTGAGCAAGAGCCTCATACTCGCCCTTTTTTAAATCCCGAAGAGTTCTCCTCATGTTCTGTAGATCAGTCCTGCCATACTTCGGACCCGAAACATAAGCCGAGTTTGTGATTTCAAACAACTGTCCAAACAGCCCTGGCCTACACACCCTACAGGCTCAGGCCCCTGGTGCCAAATCTGACGACTGTGCTTGCCCTCTCCAAGGGAATTGGATGTGCCCATCCAATGGCCACAACCCTACTAATAGGATAAACCTCCAAAGTCCCTGAGGCCATCCCAATATTTGTGGTTTC
>NW_026757981.1:0-1084 GCF_022355385.1 Mustela nigripes
GACCCCTCCCCCCGGGGTCTATCTTCCCGTCGCTTTGGATTCACTTCTCCACCGGTCCTACCTTTCAGAAAGTGGTTGTTTTTCTGTTTCCAGAATTGTTGTTCTTCTTCTCTTCGATCTGCCGCTGGATTTTCAGGTGTTTGCAATCTTTAGATAAGCTATCTAGCTGATCTCCGGCTAGCTGAAGCAGTCTCAGCTTGCTACTTCTCCGCCATCTTGACTCCTCCTCCGATATTAAAGCAATTCTTAACATAAACAGCTTTTTAAACAAGATTTTATTTATTTATTTGACAGAGAGAGAGAGAGAGATCATAAATAGGCAGAGAAGCAGGCAGACAGAGAGGGGGAAGGAGGCTCCCTGCGGAGCAGAAAGCCCAAAGCAGGAATCAATCCCAGGACCCTGAGATCATGACCTAAGGCAAGGCAGAGGCTTAACCCACTGAGCCACCCAGATGCCCCCATAAATAGCTTTGTAAAAACAATTTTGAATTAATCTTGGATTCTTTTTTTTTTTTAATAGCCACATATCTTTTTTTTAAAGCTTTTATTTATTTATTTGACATACAGAGATCACAAGTAGGCAGAGAGGCAGACAGAGAGAGAGGAAGGGAAGCAGTCTCCCTGCTGAGCAGAAAGCCCAACTTGGGGCTCCATCCCAGGACCCTGAGATCATGACCTGAGCTGAAGGCAGAGGCTTTTACCCACTGAGCCACCCAGATGCCCCTAATATTGCATTCTTTTTTTGTTTTGAGATTTTAATATACTTTATTTATTGGTTTAACTAATTTTTTTAAACTTTTTATTTTTTATAAACATATATTTTTATCCCCAGGGGTACAGGTCTGTGAATTGCCAGGTTTACACACTTCACAGCACACACCAAAGCCTATACCTTCCCCAGTGTCTTTAATCCCACCCCCTTCTCCCCATCCCCTCCCCCCAGCAACCCTCAGTTTGTTTTCTGAGATTAAGAGTCACTTATGGTTGGTCTCCCTCCCAATTCCATCTTGCTTCATTGATTCTTCTTCTACCCACTTAAGCATCACCACTTCCTCATATCAGGGAGATCATATGATAGTTGTCT
>NW_026757982.1:0-1084 GCF_022355385.1 Mustela nigripes
ATATAGTCTAACCTGGACAGTAATGCACTGTCTGACACACCCTGAGCCGTGACCTCCTGAGCAACACACAGACAGCTGACCGCACCCTGAGCACATAAGACCCACCGTGGCCTTAGGTCATCATCTCTTCCCTACCTCAGTTTTCAGGCTTCAGAACCTAGACCTTATCTCCAATCACTGCCCAGGGGAGAGTGTGATGCAGAAATCAGAACTCTTCCTTTCCCATGGCAAGAAACCTTAATGTTGGCATGTTGTCCAACGTTCAGTGTAGGGGAAACCAGCATTCACCCTGAGACCCCGCCCATTCCTGAGTGCAATGAGGGGATAAACACGCATTGTGATCATCAGCGTGAGTCATGTCCTCTAGTACGTCCTCTCAGTGGCTAGACCATTAGGTGCCATAATGGCTTGACATGACCCTAGGCCCCAAATTTAAACCAGATGTCTGGTTGTCCAATCGCCCCTCCCCAGGGCTCTACTCTGGAATCCCTCATTTAGTGGGCCAACTGAGTTTTTAAAAGCAAAACAAAACAACAAGAACAACAACAAAAATACGGATTTATTCCATCCCACAGAATGACAGAATATCCAACCTGAGCGATCGTCTGATCCTCGCCCTGACTTCAGATGCACGAGTTCTCGATTCAGGTCTGTAGATTGTGCCTGCCATATCCTCACACAGAAACCTAGGTCTAGTTGGGTTCTCAGACTTCCGTCCTCACACTACTGGCCCACAAGCCCTCCAGTTTGGCAATCTAGAACTACAATGCAGCACTCTGCCTGCCCTCCAGAAGAAAAACATTGCATTCTGGGGCTACCCAGAAACCTCAAATGAGGATCAACCTGCACGACATTCGGTTGTAAACCAAATATATAGGCTGACCTGGGCACTAATGCCCTTTCTGACACAGCCTGAGCCTGGACCTCCTGGCCCCACCCATACAGTTGGCCGCACACTGAGCACATCTGACCCGCCTTGGCTTTAGATCGTCATCTCTTCTCAACCTCGGTTTTCAGGCTTCAGAACCTAGACCTTATCCCCAATCACGGCCCGGGTTTGAAAATGATGCAGAAATCAGAACTC
>NW_026757983.1:0-1084 GCF_022355385.1 Mustela nigripes
CTCATGGTCTGTAGATCAGTCCTGCCATACCTATGACCCGAAACATAAGCCGAGTTTGTGTTTTCAGACAACCGTCCAAACAGCCCTGGCCTACACACCCTATAGGCTCAGACCCCTGGAGCCAAACCTGATGAATGTGCTTGCCCTCTCCAAGGGAATTGTATGTCCCCATTCCAATGGCCACAACCCTACTACGAGGTTACACCTCCAAAGTCCCTGAGGCCATCCCAATATTTGTGGCTTCCCAGGACAAACAGGGGCAATCTGGGCCCATCTGAGCACCTACCGCCACTCAGACCCTTAGACTGATATCCCCAGAGGTAAAAAGGAACGAACAGGCCCCTAGGCACCTATCGAATCCATTGCTTTGGTTTCCAGGCATCTCTCCTTAGAGATCCTTAGAACCCTTAGAACCCTGCTCTTGTGTTGTTCCTTATGGAACATCCTTGAGCCATTCAACAGGTGTCGACTGTCCCACAGGTGTCCTTGTTCTTGGACCACTTCACAACTCATATCATGGAAAGCTTCCAAGGTCACATGATGCCCCCAATCTTCATGGAGTCGGATCATGGAAAGAAACTCCAACCTGAGCCAATGGCTGATCTTCGCCCTGACTTCAGATGCACGTGATCTTCATTAAGCTCTTCAGAGTGCACCTGCTGTGCCCTCACCCCAAAACCTAAGCATAGCTAGTGTTCTCAGATTTCCCTCCTCACTCTCCTGGACAACACGCCCTACATTTTGGGATTTCCGATGACACAGTGCTGCACTCTGCCTGCCCTCTAGAAGAAAAACGTTGCCCTATGGGTCTACCCAGAAACCTCAAATGAGGATAAACCTGCATGCCACTCAACTGTACACCAAGTATATAGTCTAGCCTGTGCACTAATGCCCTGTCTGATACAACCTGAGGCCTGAATTCCCAACCGACACCCAGACAGCTTGCCATACACTGAGAACATCTGAACCGCCATGGCCTTAGGTTGTATCAGACAGGGCATTAGTGCACAGGCTAGACGATATAATTGGTGTACAGTTGAGTGGCATGCAAGTTTATCCTCATTTGAGGATTCTGGGTAGACCC
>NW_026757984.1:0-1084 GCF_022355385.1 Mustela nigripes
TGGAGCTCCCTACCCTGTTTCCTCTAGGAACTGCTGTGCCTAGAGCGCAGAAACCCCACATTCTCAAGCCAGCTGTCTTTGGCCCAGGGACTCAGATATCCTCAGGGACCCTCCTTTCCGGGGCACATACTCCTCTCTGTGCAGGAGAGACCAGAGAGAGCAGGCTTGGGGATCCTTCACTCCAGCTGGATGGAGGGGCAGAAGCTGGGGTGTGTGTGAGGGGATGCTCACAGGTGGCCTCCCTGGGTAAGGAGCTTCCAGGAGGAAACTTCAGGGTGAGGCCATGATGTTGAAGCCTCAGGAAGCACTGGCTGCATAGACTCCAGGCTCCTGGCTTGGGCAGTGGGCATTTAGTGGCCAGAGCCCTACAGCGCCAACCCCGTCCAAACCCACCCCACCCTGGCCGGCGTTTTTGTCTTGAATTTGCACAGCAACCTTTTCTCCAGTATGAAATTGAAAGCTTTGCTTTGGAAAGTTTTGTGTCCATGAGGCTCCTGGGCATCCACTTACTTTATTTCCAGAGGCTAGTTGACGAGGGTGGAGTCTTTGGGACCTTAACAGCAGGTCTCCTGATTCTTCCTGACTTCCTTTTTTTTTTTTAATTTTTTTTTAGATTTATTTATTTGAGAGAGAGAGAGAGATAAAGAGTACACCACAGAACACATGCAGGCACAGGTGAATGGGCCAGGTGAATGGACCTGTGCCAAAACAAAGAGTCAGATGCTCAACCAGCTGCAACCACCACCCCGCACCCCCCTTTTACACATGGGTTACATCTACACACTGTTAGGTGCTTTGCCTGGACCCGGCTAGTCTTACAGCAGTCTTAGGACACCGTCTGTCACCCAGTGTCTCTGGTCAGTACCAACCCATGACTCAAGTGTGGGAATGACTTCTTCCTGACTCCTTTTTTTTTTTTTAAGATTTTTAATTTTATTTTATTTATTTGACAGAGAGAGATCACAAGTAGGCAGAGAGACAGGCAGAGAGGCAGGCAGAGAGAGAGAGAGGAGGAAGCAGGCTCCCCGCTGAGCAGAGAGCCCGATGCGGGACTCGATCCCAGGACCCTGAGATCATGACCTGA
>NW_026757985.1:0-1084 GCF_022355385.1 Mustela nigripes
CAGGTTGGAGTTTCTGTCCATGATGGCCCCTTTATAAAGTGGAGCGTCTCAAGAGGCCATGAAGATTTTCCCACAATGGGAGTTGTGAGATGCACCAGACTGCAAAGATTCCTCCAGTGGGACACTTGAGACCTGTTGGATGGCTCTAGGATGTCCCATATGGAACGACTCCAGAGTAGGGTTCTAAGGATGGATGCCTGGGCAGCCCGCCTCCCATTCTAGTTGTCTCCTGGCAACAAGGCAGGTTTGATCTGCAGGCCCTGGGGGAGAAACCAAGGGGGATGAGTTGACATGGACTCTACCGAGGATAGATCATAATGTGGGTTTGAGTCCAGGGAGAACTTGGAATGGGGCGCTTGATCCGGGGCCCTGAAAGATCTCCTAAACAGAGGTTTTTATAGAGCTCCAAAGAGTACATTTCCTATGTGGAGACGAGATATTTCTATGAGTGCCTCAGGAATCCCCCATATGCTGGTATTGGTAACCATGCCTCTGAGGAGAGATGCCTGGAAACAAAAGCAATGGATCTGATTAGGGCCTAAGTGCCTGTCCAGTTCAATCTTATTCTATGGGGATATCTGTCTCTGGGTCTGAGTGGAGGTAGTTTCCTTACTTGTGAAAGATCATCCCTGTTTGTTCTGGGCATCCAACACTATTGGGATGGCCTCGGGGAGTTTGGAGGTTTCTGTTAATCTATAAGGTTGTGGCCAATGGAAATGGAAGAATTCCCCTGGAGAAGGAAGCCACAGACCTCAGGTGTGGCTCCAGGGGCCCCATCTTGGATGGTGTGTGGGCCAGGACTGTGTGGAAGAACTCTGAAAACACAAACTCAGCTTAGGTTTGGGGATGTATGTATGAAGGCTCGATCTACAGACCATGAGAATTTTCTGGGCTATGAACAAAGGGCGAGTATGTGGCGTTTGCTCAGGGTTTTGTCTCTGGATTTTGTGCCTACGGTGGCCGTGGAATGTCGGGGTGTCCTCAAGGGCCATGGACAAGTCTTTCTGTGGTGATTTGGCCTGATCCCAAGTGGTTGGGATCATTCTGTGGATGGTAAATGTCCTTTCTGTATTTTTTTTTTTTT
>NW_026757986.1:0-1084 GCF_022355385.1 Mustela nigripes
ATATGGACATTTGAACTCTCAGTTATTAGCAGAAATTCTATCACACAGTAAGTTTCCAAATATAAAAGCCAGAGTTTTACAATGACTTCGAAGCTTTTACATGATCTAGCCACTCATTTAACCTCTGTGACCTCTTTCCCTGCTACTCTTCAATCACTCACAGTGGCCTCCTTGCTATTCCTCAGATATGCCAGGCATGATCCAACCTTATGGCCTTCAAGATAGCCAATTCCTTTGTCTGGAGTGACCTTATTGCTGATAGTTCTGGGCAAATTCATTACCTTCCCATACCTTTGTTCAATTGTCAGCTTCATTGTAACTACCCTGATCTACCTATTAAAAATTTTAACTCCCCAACCCCTGCCTAGCAACCTTGATTTTTCTCACCCTGATCAAATTTTTCTTTTTCCCCATTGTACTCATCATTTTTGAATGCACTATGCAATTTTTATTAAGGTTTATAGCTTTTAATTGTCTCACCCATTAAAATAAAAGTTCTACAAAGCCAAGTATTTCATTTAACAGTGTAGTCTGAAGTAATATCTGCCATATAATACGTTCAATAGACAATTGGTAAATTTCAGAATAAATTAATGTTGAGAGTATACTGAATTTCATAAGTCATTTCAATAATTTTTTCCAAAAAATAAACTACATAAAACATACCTTAAATTTACTTTCAAAATATTTTATAGCATACAATGGACAATATACATAAGCCTTAAAGAAACAATCATATAAATAACCATTTCAGACCTACTTAAAAACTGCATAATACCACACTCCTAGATCCTCTCTGACACTCTAAAATAACCCTTCAAAGGAAATACATTTTTAAAAATAACAGATTTTTTGTCAAATATTTTAATAAAATAAAAGTTTCATTCATCTATGTAGATCATATTAAATGTTTTTAATAAGCATGAAATTATGACTATGAAGTGTGCTAAAATGAAACCACCTGCTAAGGGTGAGAGAACAAAAATAAACATCATTTTTCCAAATAAGAGGAATTTATTACCTTTGAATCAAAGCATGTGGATTTGTTCAAACTGGCAATAAAGGAATATGGAGACACAAACCA
>NW_026757987.1:0-1084 GCF_022355385.1 Mustela nigripes
TTCGTTGGGAAATCAGAGTCCGGTCTGAGGGATGCTCCTGTTTGCCTGAGCTGGTCTCCTCAGCACGTTGTAATAATCCCGCATGGAGCGAAATCCTCTATGCCTGGGCATCCCCTCTGCCTGAGAGAAGCGCGGTGGCGCCTGTGGAAAGAACCTAAAGTAAAAGGACACGTTTTTCACTGCGGTCCCCAGGAGCATGTCTGTGGAAGGTGCAGCACGCTGCCCGTGGAGAAGAGCAGGTGCCGTTGGCCTTCTGGTCTGGACACGGTTGTGAAGCAGGAGAGCCGGCCATACAAGTATCACCCGCTCCCACTGCAGAGAGACAGAAGCCTGGCAGCTAAGGAGAGAGGAGTGGATGAGTATGCAGGGTGCGTGCTCCACTCTTAGGAAGGAGTCTGGGCAGAAAGCATGCCTGTCTTGAGCATCTGGGCCCAAGGAGAAGGTAGCTCCTTGGCCACCTGTCCCTGGGGCAGACATGCGCTAGCCACCAGGCGCCTACGCTGACCTCGCGGAAACAGCTCCCTGAAATAACGGGGAGTCACATGCCGTCCTCCTCCATGATGTGGAGGCTTGGCGGAGGCACGGGGATTAAGGGGAAGGAGTGAGGACAGTCCCCCAAAGCTCCCTATTCAGTGCACGGGCGGTGTGCAGGGATCCGGTCACCACTCCTTTCCTTGTGGGGAAAGCACTGGCCTAGTCCGAGAATCCGCCTGAGCGCCAGAGTAAAAGGCCAAGCGATGCCTACACTGGGAGATGGTAGTGTGCATAGAGTGCCATCCTAGGCTACGCACGCTATTGCAGGGTTGTGGCTGTGTCTGCTTAGTTCGGCCAAACAGGGTGGACCCAGGACGCGAACATGGAGCCTGGGAAAGCAAGGCCCAAGAGGCACCAGCTCTCCCGCAGCTCTTCTTCCGTGACGCGAATGAAGCCTTGCTGAGGAAGCAGCAGCGAAGTGCTGTTCGCTCCAAACCAAAGCCTCTGCGAAAGCACAGCATTCGCTGAGAAATGTTCTGCGAGCTGCTGCTGTTTGCCTGAGACCAGTCTCGCAGGGGGAGAAACCCGCATACAGCGAAAGCCTCTTTTC
>NW_026757988.1:0-1084 GCF_022355385.1 Mustela nigripes
ATATAGGCTGACCTGGGCACTAATGCCCTTTCTGACACAGCATGATCCTGGACCTCCTTGCCCCACCCAAACAGCAGGATGCACACTGAGCACATCGGACTAGCCATGGCCTGAGTTCGTCATCTCTTCTCAACCTCGGTTTTCAGGCTTAAGAACCTGACCTTAACTCCAATCATGGCCCGGGGTGGAAATCAGAACTCTTCCCTATGGCAAGAAACCTTGTGGTAGGCATGTTTCCAAGATTCAGTTTACTAGAAACCAGTGTGGCCCATGAGGCCGGGCCCATGCTTGTGGACCACATTGGTCACAAACACACATTGTGACCCTTAGCCTGAGCCCAGTCCTCAGGTAAGGCCTCTCAGTGGCTGGATGGAGAGACAGCATATTGGGCTTGCCATGCCCCTAGCCCCCAAATTTTAACCATAGTTCGGGTTGTCCCTTACTCTTCCCCAGGGCTCTGCTTTGGAATTCCTCTTTTGGTGGGACACCTGAGGTAACAAACCTGTAAGGAGTCCTCCCATCCCACAGATTGACGAAAAACAATTGGGATCGAGCCAAATCCACAGAGAGCAAGGTTCGTCCATGGCCCATGAGACCTACCCAACATTCCACGTCCATCGCTGATACAAAATCCAGAGACAAAAGGCTGAGTACGTGCTTCAGACTCGCTCATACTTAATATCCTGTTGAGTTCTTCAGATAAGAACCTCACGGCACTCGAAGGCACCCAAAATATATAGTCTAACCTGTGCACTAATGCACTGTCTGACAACCTGAGCCCAGACCTCGTGACCAACAACCAGACAGCTGACCGCACACTGAGCACATCAGTCCCGCCATGGCCTTAGTTCATCATTTCTTCCCTACCTCAGTTTTCTGGCTTCTGAGCCTAGACCTTATCTCCAATCACTGCCAGGGGTGACTGTGATGCAGAAATCAGAACTCTTCCTTACCCATTGCAAGAAACCTTGTGGTTGGCATGTTGTCCAACGTTCAGTGTAGGAGAAACCACATTCACCCTGAGGCCCCGCCCATCATTGAGTGCAACGAGAGCATAAACACGCATTGTGACCCTCAGCGTGAG
>NW_026757989.1:0-1084 GCF_022355385.1 Mustela nigripes
CATTTCAGGAAGTAGTGTTGAAAGTATCTGTGTGACCAATATTAGGGGGCTCAGCAAACACAAAGCCCCAATAAATATTCACTTACACTGTTTGACATGTGACCCACCCACACTGGAGAGGACAATCTGCTTCACTGTTCACCAGTTTAAATGTTAATCTCATTCAGAAATACCCTCCACAGACACAGCCAGAACAATGCTTGACCAAAATATCAGGGCACCCCAGAACCCAATCAAGTTGACACATAAAACTAACCATCCTAATATTCTTCATTTCTGCCAGCATCCCCAAGTATGGAGGGGCCTTAGTTCATTAAATCAGTCTCTGTTCATGGATATCTGATGATTTTTCATGTTTTGTTATTGTAAGTAGCTCCACGATGAATAGCCCTGTGCACACATATTCCGTTTGTTTGCCACTGCATGGGTGGTTCAGCTTCCCACTGGTGGACTTTCTGGGTCAATGGATAAATGCATACATAACTGACCTCCCTGGGGACTATACCATTTTGCATTCTACCAACAGTGTCTGAAAGCACTTATTCCCTAAGGAAACAGGGATCCATGTTTGGTCAAGAACACCACCACTCTTGGCTATGGAGATTGGTTTAGGACCAAGCTGGCCAAGAGGAGAGACTGATGAGAGTTTTTGTGGAAACATGAGGACAGAGAAGCTGTCTCTCCCTGGCAATGGCTCAGCTAGCCGTTGTAAACCTCCCGGCTCCGGGGTAGCCATGTACAAAAAGCCTGGTCAAGAGTGATACCAAGAAAGATGTAGTGGCCAGAGAGACAGAAATGACTGAATCCTGATGGACTAATAAAGCTCCTGGACCCAGCTGGACCTGAATCACAGGCTGTTCCTACACTTTTTCAGTTATGAAACCAAAAATTCTGTTTTTACACATCAAATACCATTTCACTTTTATGTAGAATCTACAAAATAAAACAAGCAAAAAGTACAGGAAAAAGAAAATACCCATGAATTGAAACTAGGGGCTGCCAGATCGGAGGGTGTTTGGGGACAGGCAAAATGAGCAAAGGTGAGTGGAAGGTGTAAGCTTCCAGTGATGGGACGAATAAGTCA
>NW_026757990.1:0-1084 GCF_022355385.1 Mustela nigripes
TCCCACGTTGGGAGTGGTGGGATGCCCCCTCCTAGGATTCCTTCTGCCGGACAATTGAGACCTGTTTGGACAGCTCCTGGACATCCCATATGGATGAGTCCAGACCAACGTTCGAGGATGGATGCCTGGGAAGCCCGCCTCGCATTCCAATTGTCTCCTAGCGACAAGACAGTTTAGATCTGATGGCTCTACGGGAACAACCGGGGTTGCTGAGTTGAAATGGACTTTCCCGAGGATGGGTCTAATGCGTGTTTGTGTCTATGAGGGCCTTGGAATGGAGGGGGGCACTGGGAACCTGAAGTATTCTCCTAAGCATTTGACATAGCTCCCATGCACAAGTT
The DNA here is from genome assembly GCF_022355385.1 of Mustela nigripes. Taxonomy (NCBI): domain Eukaryota; kingdom Metazoa; phylum Chordata; class Mammalia; order Carnivora; family Mustelidae; genus Mustela; species Mustela nigripes. The sequence goes on from NW_026757990.1 coordinate 342, forward strand.
TCCTTGTGGACAAGAGATTTGTTCTGATGGGTGCCTCAGGAAAACCCCAATGCTGGTATTGGAATCCAGGGTTTTGAGGAGACATGCCTGTAAACTAAAGCAATGGATCCGATTTTGGCCTAGGGTCCTGTCTGTTTCAAATTCTTCTCTGGGGACATCCATCTAGGGTATGAGTGGATGTAGATGCTCAGCTGGTGTCAGACTGCCCTTTTTTGTCCCGGGCGACGTATACTATTGGGATGGACTCAGGGACTTTGGAGGGTTCTCCTAATTTGTACGATTTTGGACAAAGGAATGGGCAGAATTCCCATGGATTGGGTAAGCACAGTCCTAATGTGTGCCTCCAGGGTCTCCAGCCTGGAGGGTGTGTGGCCCAGGACTTTGAGTACAGAAGTCTGAAAACACAAACTCAGCTTATGTTTGTGGACGAAGGTATGGCAGGCCCGATCTACAAACCATGAGAAGACATCTTCAAGATATGAAGATAGTGCGAGTCTGAGGCACTTGCTCAGTCTTTTGTCTCTGGATTTTGTTTCAGCGATGGCCGTGGAATGTCGGGGAGGCCTCATGGGCCATGGACGAATCTTGCTCTCCGTGGACTTGGCCCGATCCCAATTGTTTTTCATCAATCTGTTGGATGGAGTACTCCTTTCAGGTTTGTTACCTCAGGTGTCCCACGAAAAGAGGAATTCCAAAGCAGAGCCCTGGGGAAGAGTGAAGACACAACCCGAACTATGGTTAAA
>NW_026757991.1:0-1084 GCF_022355385.1 Mustela nigripes
TACAAATCCTGCGTGTTTTGTCTTCAATATACACCCAGAATCTCCCCCCTTCTCCCCACCTCTGCATCTACTGCTCTGGTCTGGGCCAATACCCCCTCTCACCCAGATCAGTGGTCCTCAAACAGGAGAGTTTTGTGCACCTGCTCCCCCCCAGGGGATTTTGACAGGGTCTGGACACACTTTTCGTTGTCACAACTTGGGAGTGGGAAAGGGTGCTCCTGCGATCTAGTGGTCAGTGCACAGGACAGCTCCCCATAGCAAAAATTAATGTGGCCCGAAATGCCAGCAGTATAGAAATCTCAGTCTACATTAATGCAAGTAGCATCCCCACCCCACAACCCCACAAGTCTGTTCTGCACACAGCAGCCTGAGTGATTCTTTTCTTTTCTCTTTAAGATTTTATTTATTTATTTGACAGAGTGAGAGAGAGATCCATGTAGGCAGAGAGGCAGGCAGTGGGAAAGGGAGAATCAGGCTCCCTGATGAGCAGAGAGCCCAATGCGGGGCTCGATGCCAGGACCCCGAGACCATGACATGAGCTGAAGGGAGAGGCTTAACCCACTGAGCCACCCAGGCGCCCCGATCCTTTTCTAATCTAAATCAAGTGAAGCCTCTTCAAAACCATCCAAGCTCTTCTCATCTGGCACAAAGTTAAAGGCAAATCTTTACAATGGCCTTCAAGACTTTATGTGATCTGACCCCACTACCTTCCTTACCTACCTCCTACCACTTGCCGTCCTGCTCATTTTTTGCCCAGCATTATTGGTTGCCGTGTCATTCTTTTAACACACCAGATGTGCTCCCACCTTGGGCTTACTGTTTGCTTTGTGTGGGATGCTCTTCTCCAAACAGCACAACTGCTCGTTCCTTAATTTCCTCCAGGTCTTTCCTCAAATGAGGGAGACTTCCCTGACACAGTCCCATAGAAAATACCAACCTGCTCCCCTAAACCACCACACCCCATGCCCACTCACTCAGCTTAGTTTCCTTCCTACCCCACATCAACCCCTGATATGTATGTATATTTATTTGCTTCATTTCTCACTCAACAACTAAAATGAAAACTCCAGGAGGACATCAAATT
>NW_026757992.1:0-1084 GCF_022355385.1 Mustela nigripes
CCTTCCACTTTTAGCCAGGGTGCCATTCTTGTAGATTTTAATTCTTTAGGAAATATTGCTCTTCTCAAAGATTTAGCCTGGGTGTATGGGACCCACAATGTGGAGATTTGTGCGTAAGCAGTCACCTTAGGGAGATGAGGCTGTACACAAGCAGGAAATTCACCTCACACTGGAGGAAATTCACTCATAATCTCCTGGGTAAACATCTTGGGATTATGTTCAGAGAGTCCCCTGCAACAAAAGTTATCTGGCCTAAAAATGTCTATAGTTCCATGACACCCTGTTATAGATGAAGAAATTCTGCCTAGACAGGTTAAGAAGTGTGTCCAAGGACCCACAGCCAGCAGGTGACTGTGTAGCACTTGGCACCTAGAGGGCTCTGAACCAAGAGTCTTGGTCCAGTCTGGAGTAAAGGCTTCAGGGTACCTGACTCATGACGATGCACATAAATTTGCTTTTTCCCCCTTTAAACTAAGCACTCTTAATTTTTCCCTACTAAAATTGCGTTCAGCTGTCATAAAGAGTATAAAGAGCTTTGCTTATTTTTCCCCCAGTATAATTTCATTTAAGCATTGTAGTTGGGCTCATTTTTATTCTATTTTTGGCCCAGGATTGAGGTGCCTTAGGTGATTCTTAGATTAGCTCCGTTTAATTAAGGGTCAGTGCATTGTGTTCTAGACTGTCTTCCATCATTGTGGCATGCCATTGTTGTATCCTAGGTGTCTAGCAGTGTCTCTTGTCATCTTTTTTCTATCAACTCCCTCCCCCCACTGATTTTATTTCAGTGATTTCTAATGGTCCATGAATAATGCTTTCTAAATGCCCAAAATAGGCTAGAAAGGGACAGGATGTATTTGAGAAGGAAAAATTCAGGTCTGATTACATATTGGACAAATAAGTAACAAAATGGTATACAGAATGATACCCAATGAGAAAGAATAAATAAGCAAATATGAATAACACGTTCTGTATTAATAATATGTAGCCATATTTCCAATTAGAAATTTTACTTCTATACATTTTTCACCTGAGAAACAATTTGATATGATTTATAAAACACTCACTTTACAGAATTTGTAAATCT
>NW_026757993.1:0-1083 GCF_022355385.1 Mustela nigripes
ATTTATGCATTTGTTCTCAGATAAACAAAAGTTGCATAACACATGACTAAATAACTCAGAACATCTGTGAATACTGGGTTAGGCAGCGTTTGCTGTGAAAAGCAAACCCAAACTCACAGTGCCATAATAGAGACCCATTTCACTTAACCAAGAATGGTTTTACTACTTTAGGAATGGTTTCACTTTATAGTGTAGATTTCCCAAGTATTCAAAAAGAAAGTATTTACAACCCTTACATTTATGGTCAACTGATTTTTCACAAGGATGCCAAGACCATTTAATGGGGAGAAAAACAGTCTTTTCGAGTGCCTACTACTGGGACAAGTGAATATCTACATGCAAAAGAATGAAATTGGAACAGCAACGTCACACATACACAAAAATATAACTCAAAATGGATCAAAGATTTAAATGTAAGAGTAAAAACTGTAACACTCAGAGAAAACAGGTGAAAATCTGTATGACTTGGGATCGGGAAAAGCTTTCTTAGACATGATACACAAAGCAATAAGAAATATTAGATAAGCTGAACTTGATCAAAAATAAAAACTTTCGTGTGTCAAAGGACACTACGGAGAACGTGAAAAGACAACCCACAGAATGGGAGAGCGTATCTGCAAATCATTTGTCTGACAAGGACCTAATAACCAGAATATGCAAATATACTCTTAGAACTCAACAACAAAAAGACAAATAACCTAATTTAAAAACAAGCCAAAGAAAGACTTTTGAATAGACATTTGTCCAAAGATGATACACAGACGGTCAAGAGCACATGTCAGGATGTTCGACATCCTTAGTCATTGGGGAAATGCGAATCAAAAGCACATGCAGATGCCATGTCACACCCACTAGGACAAATATGTTAAAATAAGAAAAAGAAAAAAAAAGAAGAAGAAGAAAAGTGCTGGCAAGAAGGCGGAGAAGCTGGAACCCTCCTGTATTGTCGGTGAGAATGGCTAAAGCAGCAAACAGCTCGGTAGCTCCTCAAGAAGTTACACACGTACAATTACCCAGCAGTTCTACGTCTAGGGGTATGACACCGACAGAACTGACAACAGATGTTCCTGCCACAACCTGTAC
>NW_026757994.1:0-1083 GCF_022355385.1 Mustela nigripes
AGTCCGTTTTTTTGTTGTTTTTTTTTTTTTTTGTTTTGTTTTGTTTTGTTTTTCAAACTCAGTTGTCCCACCAAATGTGGGATTCCAGAGTAGAGTCCTGTGGAGGGGCGTTTGGACAAACAGAAATCTGGTATAAATTTGGGGCCTAGGGACATGTCAAACCATTATGGCATCTAATGGTCTAGACACTGAAAGTACTTACTAGAGGACAGGACTCATGCTGATGGTCACAATGCATGTTTATGCCCTCGTCGCACTCAAGAATGGGCGCGACCTCAGGGTGAATGCTGGTTTCTCCTACACTGAACCTTGGACAACATGGCAACCACAATGTTTCTTGCCGTGGATAAAGAGGAGTTCTGATGCATCACACTCACACAACCCGAACTATGGTTAAAAATTGGGGCCTAGGGGCATGGCAAGCCCAATATGCTGTCTCTTCATCCAGCCTAGGTTTCTGGGTGAGACCTGAATCGATATCTCGTGCATCTGAAGTCAGGGCGAGGATCAGACGATCGCTCAGGTTGGACATTCTGTCCCTAATGGCCCCTTCTTGAAGGGGGTTGGATCACGAAGCTATAGGGGTTTTCCCACGATGGGAGTTGTAAGAAGCTCCCAACTGCAAAGATTCTTCTACAGGACAATTGAGACCTGTTGGTTGGCTCCAGGACAACGATTCCGAGCAGGGTTCCTAGGATAGATGGCTGGAGAGCAACCTCGCATTCCAATTTGGAGGTTTATGCTATTAGTAGGGTTGTGTCCATTGGAATGGGCACATACAATTCCCTTGGAGAGTGCAAGCACAGTCGTCTGGTTTGGCTCCAGGGGGCCTGAGCCTATAGGGTGTGTAGACCATGGCTCTTTGGACAGTTGTCTGAAAACACAAACACGGCTTATGTTTCGGGTCATAGGTATGGCAGGACTGATCTACCGACCATGAGGAGAACTCTTCAGGATATGAAAAAAGGGCGAGTGCGAGCTCTTGCTCAAGTTTTTGTCTCTGGATATAGTGTCACTCATGGTGGTGAATTTTCCGGATGACTTCATGGGAAATGGACGAGTCTTAGTATCTGGGGGTTTGGC
>NW_026757995.1:0-1083 GCF_022355385.1 Mustela nigripes
TTTTTTTTTTTTTTGAAAATGGAAGGCGGGCCGGAGGAGGCATGATGAATTCTCCTCAGAGTTCCTGCCTATATGTCTCTTCACAGTCATTATCTACTTTTAAAAAAAAAATTTTTTTTTGAATTTTATTTATTTATTTGACAGACAGAGATCACAAGTAGGCAGAGAGGCAGAGAGAGAGAGAGATAAGAAGGGAAGTAGGCTCCCTGCTGAGCAGAGAGCCGGATGCGGGGCTCAATCCCAGGACCCTGAGACCATGACCTGAGCCGAAGGCAGAGGCTTAACCCACTGAGCCATCCAGGCGCCCCTACTCTTTTTTTTTTTTTTTTAAGATTTTATATATTTATTTGACAGAGAAAGAGCACAAGTAGGGGGAGCAGCAGGCAGAGGGAGAGGGAGAACCAGGCTCCCCCAAGCAGAGAGCCTGACGTGGGGCTTGATCCCAGGACCCCAGAATCATGACCTGAGCAGAAGGCAGAGGCTTAACTGACTGAGCCACCCAGGTGCCCCCATTATGTACTTTTTAAGGGAGGATGTCCCAAACATGGATGATTCATGTAGAATTTTAGACTTTCAGGTGTTCCATAGAGAGAAGAAAGACTGATTTGTTCACTACACAGAATGCATGATTCAATTCATGGCTAGTTTTTGCCAAGCTCTCTACTTACCAGTAGTACATTAAAATATTCAATCACCATGCCCCTCGCCCTTAGGACATATTCATAACAGTTACAGATGTTAGTAAGTCTTCAGAGCAGTGATGAACACAAACCAGAGCCCGAGCATAAAATTATCCCCAAAGAAGCTTCATATCATTTTCCTTTGGGTGGGTTGTCTGTCTTTTTCATACTAATTTGTAGGGGTTCTTTATTATTTTTTTAAAATATTTAATTTATTGGTGCACCTGGGTGGCTCAGTGGTTTAAGCCTCTGCCTTCAGCTCGGGTCATGATCTCAGGGTCCTGGGATCGAGCCCCGCATCGGGCTCTCTGCTCGGCGGGGAGCCTGCTCCCCCCGCCCCCCTGCCTGCCTTCTGCCTACTTGTGATCTCTCTCTCTCTCTATCAAATAAATAAATAAATAAA
>NW_026757996.1:0-1083 GCF_022355385.1 Mustela nigripes
CTGCACACAGTCCAGCACAGATTCCGGGAGCTTTGTGATTCAGTCCTGCAGGGGTGGCTCACCCTCTGAAGAAACAGTTTTCTCCTCACCAGGTGCCTTGGAGTCTTTCCTCATGGTCTAAAACCTGCATTTCCTGGTCATGTCCCAGACCAACGACAGCGCCAGAGAAGCCACAAGAAAACCAGAACAGTCCTCAGCTTTCCTTGGAGGTTCCCTTAGGAATCCTCCTCAGACAGGCCAGAGGTGCTATCCCGGCTCCGTTATTTACTCGCTGTGCTTGTCCCTCCACATCTTAGACTTCAGTTTCTTCATTTACAAGATGGAGCTTCATGGGGTGGGTAATTAGGGAATGAAGTCTGAGCATTGGTTACATTTTTTTCTGTTCTTGTTGTTTGTTAAGACTACTCAGACTTCACTTTAGCAAAGAAGATCTTAAAAAATGAGGTCCAGGGGTGCCTGGGTGGCGCAATGGGTTAAGCCTCTGCCTTCAGGTCAGGTCATGATCTCAGGGTCCTGGGATCGAGCCCCACATTGGGCTCTCTGCTCTGCAGGGATCCTGCTTCCCCACCCTCTCTCTGCCTGCCTCTCTGCCTACTTGTGATCTCTCTCTCTCTGTGTCAAATAAATAAATAAAATCTTTTTAAAAAATGAGGTCCATATTACTACTAAAAACAAAGAAAACCACCCTTAAGTCAGTAACAACCGTGACTTGGATGTTGTTAGAACTGGGCAGGGAAGAGGGATGCCCCAGGCCAGCTTCAGTTAGGGTGACCCATAGGCCTCTATTATTTGTTGGTTCCTCTTTGCTCTGATGGGACCAGAAATCTTCTTCAGAACAAAAACCACAAAAGCAAAAACACCTGCATCATTCAGGGCTTGGTAGACCCTCAGATTGTCTCCATTCATTCCTCATTATTTTCTTTATACACTAGAGTCCTATATGTATTATATATATTAAAACAGGTGATGATCTGCTTTTATTAAGACACTTTGCCTCATTAAATTCAGGTAACTTGGAAGGGATGTGGGAAATTTAGGCAGGGTGTGTGGAAATGCAATAATTAGAGAATTGGACACTAGGAC
>NW_026757997.1:0-1083 GCF_022355385.1 Mustela nigripes
ATCTATCTTTTCACTCTGATAGGAAATTTGGGACTGGTTATATTGGTCATTGGGGATTCTCGCCTCCATAATCCCATGTACTATTTTCTGAGTGTGTTATCATTCCTGGATGCCTGCTATTCCTCAGTTGTCACCCCAAAAATGCTGGTCAATTTCCTAGCAGAGAATAAAGCCATTTCCTACCTTGGATGTGCAGCCCAGATGCTTCTCTTTGTTACTTTTGGGACCACAGAATGCTTCCTCTTGGCTGCCATGGCTTATGACCGCTATGTGGCAATCTACAACCCTCTCCTCTATTCCGTGAGCATGTCACCCAGAGTCTACGTGCCACTCATAGTTGCTTCCTATGTTGGTGGCATTTTGCATGCTTCTGTACACACGGTGGCCACATTCAGCCTGTCCTTCTGTGCATCCAATGAAATTAGACACGTCTTTTGTGACATCCCTCCACTACTTGCCATTTCTTGTTCTGACACCCACACCAACCAGCTGTTGCTCTTCTACTTTGTGGGCACTATTGAGCTAGTCACTATCATGATTGTTCTGATCTCCTATGGTTTCATTCTGTTGGCCATTCTGAGGATGCATTCTGCTGAGGGGAGGCGGAAAATCTTTTCTACATGTGCTTCTCACCTAACTGGAGTGACAATTTATTATGGAACCATCTTTTTCATGTATATGAGACCAAGTTCCAGCTATGCTTTGGACCATGACATGATCGTGTCGATATTTTACACAATTGTGATTCCCATGCTGAATCCCATCATCTACAGTTTAAGGAACAAAGATGTAAAAGAGGCAATGAAGACATTATTTGTGAGAAATTGGTTCCTAAGTAAAACACATTATTAGCATTGTGTTAATCTTCAAGGAATGTTGCATAACAATTTATGTCTCTATACTCAGAAACTAAATAAAATATCTTGGTTTTAGTGAATCATACTGTCTGTATATCCTAGAATATTTCCAAATAAAGCATTCATCAGCCCTCCAACATAGTATTTTACAAATATGATCATTTGTATCATCTATATACTTTTAATTTTTTTAACTTTTTTAGTAACAAATAATTTATTATTAACC
>NW_026757998.1:0-1083 GCF_022355385.1 Mustela nigripes
TTGTTGCTTGGAGACAATTGGAATGCGAGGTGGGCTACCCAGCAATCCATCCTTAGAACCCTGCTCGGAATCGTTGTCCTGGAGCCAACCAACAGGTGTCAATTGTCCTGCAGAAGAATCTTTGCAGTTGGGAGCTTCTCGCAACTCCCATCGTGGGAAAACCCCCATGGTCTCCTGATCCACACACCCTTCAAGAAGGGGCCATCAGGGACAGACTGTCCAACCAGAGCGATCGTCTGATCCTCGCCCTGACTTCAGATACACAAGATCTCGTTTCAGGTCTGTAGATTGTGCCGGCCATATCCTCATCCAGAAACCTAGGCCTAGCTTGGGTTCTCAGACTTCCGTCCTCAGACGACTGGCCCACAAGCCCTCCAGTTTGGCAATCCAGAACCACAATGCAGCACTCTTCCTGCCCTCCAGAAGAAAAGATTGCCCTCTGGGGCTAACCAGAATTCCCAAATGAAGATCAACGGGGCACCCCATTCGGCTGTACCCGAATATATACGCTGGCCTGGGCACCAATGCCCTTTCTGACACAGCCTGATCCTGGAGCTCCTGGCCCCACCAAGCCAGCTGGCCGCACACTGAGCATATCGGTCCCGCCACGGCCTTAGGTCGTCATCTCTTCTCAACCTCGGTTTTCAGGCTTCAGAACCTAGACCTTATCTCCAATCACGGCCTTGGTTTGAAAATAATGCAGAAATCAGAACTCTTTCCCCATGGCAAGACACCTTGTGGTTGGCATGTTGTCCAAGATTCAGTGTAGTTGAAACCAGTGTGGCCCATGAGGCCCGCCCATGTATGCGGGCCACATTGGTCAGAAACACACATTGTGACCCTCAGCCTGAGCCCAGTCCTCAGTTAAGGCCTCTCAGTGGCTGGTTGGAGAGACAGCATATTGGGCTTGCCATGCCCCTAGGCCCCAATTTTTAACCATAGTTCGGGTTGTCCCTTCACTCTTCCCCAGGGCTCAGCTTTGGAATTCCTCTTTAGGTGGGACACCTGAGGTAACAAACCTAAAAGGAGTCCTCCCATCCCACAGATTGACGAAAAACAATTGGGATCGGGCCAAGTCCACAA
>NW_026757999.1:0-1083 GCF_022355385.1 Mustela nigripes
TAATTCCTTTTTACCTCTGGGGATATCAGTCGACGAGTCTGAGTGCAGGTAGGTTCTCAGATGCTCTCAGATTGCTCCTGTTTGTCATGGGAAGCCACCACTATTGGGATGGCCTCAGGGACTTTGGTGGTTTATTCTATTAGTAGGGTTGTGGCCATTGGAATGGGCACACAGAATTCCCTTGGAGAGGGCAAGTACAGTCCTCAGGTTGGCTCCAGGGGCCTGAGCCTGTAGGGTGTGTAGGCCTGGGCTGTTTGGACAGTTTTTTGAATACACAAACTTGGATTATGTTTCGGGTCATAGGTATGGCACGACTGATCTACAGACCATGAGGAGAACACTTTGGGATATGAAAAAAGGGCGAGTGTGAGGCTCTTGCTCAAGTTTTTATCCCTGGATATGGTGCCATTCATGGTCATGAAATATCCGGGTATTTCATGGGAAATGGACGAGTCTTACTCTCTGGGGGTTTGGCCCCATCCAAAGAGTGTGGGGTCATTCTGTGGGATGGAAGAAGTCCGTTTTTTTTTGTTGTTGTTGTTTTTGTTGTTTTGTTTGATTTTTCAAACCTCACCAAATGAGGGATTCCAGAGTAGAGCCCTTGGGAGGGTCGGTTGGACAACCAGAAATCTGGTTTAAATTTGGTGCCTAAGGACATGTCAAGCCATTATGGCATCTAATGGTCTAGCCACTGAGAGGACGTACTAGAGGACAGGACTCACGCTGAGAGTCACAATGCGTGTTTATGCCCTCGTTGCACTCAAGAATCGGCGGGGCCTCAGGGTGAATGCTGGTTTCCCCTACACTGAACGTTGGACAACAGGCCAACCATAAGGTTTCTTGCCATGGGTAAGGAAGAGTTCTGATTTCTGCAACACACTCACCCCTGGGCAGTGATTGGAGATAAGGTCTAGGTTCTGAAGCTTGAAAACTGAGGTAGGGAAGAGATGATGACCTTAGGCCATGGCGGGTCAGATGTGCTCAGTGTGCGGTCAGCTGTCTGGGTGTTGGTCACGAGGTCCGGGCTCAGGTTGTCAGACAGTGCATTAGTGCCCAGGTTAGACTATATATTTTGGGTGCCTT
>NW_026758000.1:0-1083 GCF_022355385.1 Mustela nigripes
TTTATTTATCTGACAGACAGAGATCACAAGTAGGCTGAGAGGCAGGCAGAGAGGGAAGCGGGCTCCCCGCTGAGCAGAGAGCCCGATTTGGGACTTGATCCCAGGACCCTGGGACCATGACCTGAGCCGAAGACAGAGGCTTTAACCCACTGAGCCACCCAGGCACCCTGGACAAAGCACTTTTACATAAACTATCAAGATCTTTGTTCTATACCAACTGAACTAAAAGAAAGGCCATCACTGGAGTATTTAAGAACTCAAATGTTGCTTCACTTGCCCCAAGTAGGAAAGTATGGTGATTAGAAAATTGGTCCATTCTATACATCACCTCTGCCTGCTACTGTTGCCAATAAAACTGCTTGTACCAATGATCCAGAAGACACTTATGTAGTAGGTAAATGGAAACATTTAGTCTTTCCAACCAATAATCAAGTTATTGGATGGCAGGTCTAATTACTGACCTTTCCTCAAAGTCCAGGGTAAATATTGGTTCAAAACCAGCTTATTTTAAGAAATCAGTAAAAAATAGATTTCTGCATGTATTATCATGAGATTTGTCCAATTGTTTCCTGGGAAACCAGGAGTACGTTTCTTAAAATTATAGCAATTAACTAAGAACTGTTTTCATTCCCTAAAAAAGAAAGCATTAGTTCTGGGATCCTTTCAAGAATTCTCATTGGCTCTGGATATCCAATTCTCACTTCTACCACTGTTTACCAACCAGATCAAAACTCCCAACCAGAGGCAGGGGCCCAGTACTGGAGCCATCAGTGAAGACCTTCTGGACCTAAGCTGGCCTTGACCCTCACCACTATGGCAGTCCCAGAAACTTGTCTCAGAATAATCCCTTGCCTGCATAAAACCATTCACACGTTACACGGCAGCAAGCCAGGGATTTCCATCTGCTGAGTAGTCAGCACGTAATCAGCTCCATGGAAAGCTGGTCTTGTATCAACCTTCAACAGCATGCCAGTCGGCATCAAGTTGCTGTTTGAAGTAATTGATCACTTAAGCATTCAAGACACCAGACTTGGACACTCTGATAAGAGATATGTGTTCCATTGGAAAGCATTTTGCCTTCAA
>NW_026758001.1:0-1083 GCF_022355385.1 Mustela nigripes
AATGATATACTGTATTTTGGCTAATTGAATTTAAATTAAAAAAAAAAGAATAGTTTGGCGACCATGGCCATTGCTGCTATGAACACTGGGGTATAGATCGCCAAACTGTGGAAAGAACCAAGATGCCCTTCAATGGACGAATGGATAAGGAAAATGTGGTCCATATACACTATGGAGTATTATGCCCCCATCAGAAAGGATGAATACCCAACTTTTGTAGCAACATGGACGGGACTAGAAGAGATTATGCTGAGTGAATTAAGTCAAGCAGAGAGAGTCAATTATCATATGGTTTCACTTATTTGTGGAGCATAACAAAAAGCATGGAGGACATGGGGAGATAGAGAGGAGAAGGGAGTTGGGGAAAATTGGAAGGGGAGGTAAACCATGAGAGACTATGGACTCTGAAAAACAATCTGAGGGTTTTGAAGGGGTGGGGTTGGGAGGTCAGGGTACCAGGTGGTGGGTATTATAGAGGGCACAGATTGCATGGAGCACTGGGTGTGGTGCAAAAATAATGAAAACTGTTATGCTGAAAATAAATAAAAAATAAATTTTAAAAAAAGAATACTAGTGAACCAAAGAGCAAAACAAGGTATAATTTTAAAAATAAAAATAAACAGATTTCTTATACAGAGTTAAGTCTAGGCCAACTGCAGTGTGCACATGTGATATGCCAGCCTCCATATATTCTATACAAACTTCAAAAAAATTGAAGATTCTTACATAAAATTATGAATGAAAAGGGAGAGATCACAACGAACACCAAGGAAGTAGAAACAATCATCAGAAGTTATTATCAACAGTTATATGCCAATAAGCTAAGCAACCTAGATGAAATGGATGCATTCCTGGAAAACTATAAATTCGCAAAACTGAATCAGGAAGAAATTGACAACCTGAAAAGACCAATATCTAGTAACGAGATTGAAGCGATGATCAAAAACCTCCCAAAATACAAGCGCCCAGGACCTGATGGATTCCCTGGGGAATTCTACCAAACTTTCAAAGAAGAAATAACACCTATTCTCCTGAAGCTGTTTCAAAAAATTGAAGCAGAAGAAAAACTTCCTGACTCTTTCT
>NW_026758002.1:0-1083 GCF_022355385.1 Mustela nigripes
CCGGCCGCGCACCGGGGCGCTCACCTGGCCGCCGCCGCCGTCTGCGCCCGCGCCCGCCGCCGAGGGAGGGGCGGGGCCGCGCGGGGCGGGGCGGGGCGGGGCGGCTCCGCGCCCACAAAGGGTCGTCCTGGCGCCGGCCGCCCCGCCCGCCGATTGGCCGAGCGCGGGGGCGGGGCCTCCGGTTCAAACCGCGGGCGGGGCCTGGCGCGCGGTTCCCGCGCGGCCGCGTTGGCCGTTGGGTCCCGCGCCCTGGCCGCCCCGCCCCCTCCCGCTCCCAGGTCTCCGCGCGCGGCTGCAGCGCGCCTGCGCAGGGCCAGGGGGCGGGGCGTGGCGGCCGAGGGTTGGGAAGCGGGGCGGGAGCGCGGGGCCTCGGAGCCGCGCGCGGGGGAGGCGGCGGCGGGGGAGGAAGGAAGGGGAGGGGAGGCGAGGAGGGGCGTTGGGGTGGGGGACCGGTGGGCTGCAGGGGAGGGGAGGACAGAGGGACCCGGGGGGCGGGGCAGGGGCGTGCGGAGGGGATCGGGTCGGTGGGCTGCAGGGGAGGGGAGCTCCCGCACAGCCGCGCTCGCGACAGGGGCGGCCCCGGCCGGCACGCAAGACGCGAAGCCATAGACGTGCACGGAAGTCTGTAGGATCGCTTGTTTGTTTGGGGGCGGCCGGCCCTGCCCCGGGCGGGGAGCGAGGCGGGGCTCGGCCCAGGGTCCTGGGATCACGGCCTGACCGAAGGCAGACGCTCAAGCGGCCGAGCCCCCCGGCGCCGGGTCTGCCGGACGCGTTTCCCGCGGAAGGAGGTCGTCAGCGCAGTCCCGACTCGGCTCGCTGGGGCGGCGCGGCCGGGGGCCCGCAGGGCGGTGGGATGTGGCGTCGGGAGCCCTCGGGTGAGCCGGGCTGGCCGCGCCGGCACCGAGGGAAGGGGCTGAAGAGGGGGAGCCCCGGGCCGGGGGAAGGTGACTCAGTGGGAGGGGGGCAGGAGCCCACGGGACCCTGGGCAGCGGAGGGCAGGTGCCGAGTGGGGCTTGGAGAGCAGGCGGGCTGGAGAGGGGATCGTGGCAGGGGACAGGTAGGGGTGGAGGTGGGGATCGTGGC
>NW_026758003.1:0-1083 GCF_022355385.1 Mustela nigripes
AGAAAAAGAGTTCATATTTTCACATGGTGTAACAAATGCTCGGAGATACAAGTGTAGGAAGCTATGGGAGCACAGAAGAAGGCACTAAAATCACACGAATATATTTGATGACTGTGACTATATATAAATTTGTATTTTCTAGAATTTTTATACTCATGGAATCAAACAGTATATACTATACATTGTCTGGCTTTTCTTTTCTCAGCATCATTACTTTGAGAATCTCCAATCATAAATAGTTCATTTTGATGTTGAATAGTAATCTCTTGAATGAATAGATCATAATTTGTCTTTGCTCTATGGATGGACATTGATGACCATTTCCACTGTTTTCAATTCTTAAAAATAAAAGCTGCTATGAAATTCATATAAGTCCTTGTATGAACATAGGGTTTGTTTCTCTTGTTCAAATGCCTAGAATTAAAATGGCTATTTGTGTAACTGCAACATATTTTGCATTTAAAAAAATTTTCAAACTATTTTCCAAAGTGGTTGTATCATGATATATGCCAACAACAATTTAGATTTTTTGTTGCTTCCCAATCTAGCTCAGACCAAGTACAATTAGCCTTTATAGTTTTAGACATTCTAATAGATATGTAAGCATGTCTCATTATGATTTTAATTTGTATTTCTTTAATGTCTAAATGTTGAGAAATTTGTCATATCCTTATAAGCCATCCATATCCTTTTGGTGACATGTCTCTTCCATTATTTCCTTCACATGTAAAATTGGATACTCTGTTTGGTTATTAGTAAGGTTTTTTGTTTTTATTCATTTTTTAGTAATCAGAGTAGATGTCCATTATCAGATATATACTTTGCAAATCCCTTCTCCATCTTTATGGTTTCTCAATGGAGCTTTGATAGCTGTGTCTTTCAAGAAATATGCTACTTCTTTCCTGGTACACGGAGGTATGACTAGAACATTATCAATGTTGACCTTTGCAAAGAAAATCATGGCTTAAGATATATGTAGTCTGCAGTTGTTGGGAGTGTTCACCATCCTTGCCTCTAACTCATCTCTCACTGCCCACACATTCAGATATAGGGGAATATTGATTGACAAAATATTAATTGCCA
>NW_026758004.1:0-1083 GCF_022355385.1 Mustela nigripes
ATATAGGCTGACCTGGGCACTAATGCCCTTTTTGACACAGCCTGATCTTGGACCTCCTGGCCCCACCCAGACAGCTGGCCGCACACAGAGCACATCGGACACCTCATGGCCTTAGGTTGTCATCTCTTCTCAACCTCGGTTTTCAGGCTTCTGAACCTAGACCTTATCTCCAATCATGGCCCGGGTTTGAAAATAATGCTGAAATCAGAACTCTTACCCCATGGCAAGAAACCTTGTGATTGGCATGTTGTCCATGGCAAGAAACCTTGTGGTTGGCATGTTATCCAAGGTTCAGTGTAGTTGTAACCAGGGTGGCCCATGAGGCCCCGCCCATAATTGCGGGGCATATTTGTCACAAACACACAATGTGACCCTCAGCCTGAGCCCAGTCCTCAGGTAAGGACTCTCAGTGGCTGGATGGAGAGACAGCATATTGGGCTTGCCAAGCCCCTAGGCCCCAATTTTTTACCATAGTTCGGGTTGTCCCTTCACTCTTCCCCAGGGCTCTACTTTGGAATTCCTCTTTTGGTGGGACACCTGAGGTAACAAACCTGAAAGGAGTACTCCCATCCCACAGATTGACGAAAAACAATTGGGGTCTGGCCAAATCCACAGAGAGCAAGATTTGTCCATGGCCCATGAGGCCTCCCGAACATTCCACGGCCATCGCTGATACAAAATCTAGAGCCAAAAGCCTGAGCACGCGCCTCAGACTCGCTCATTCTTCATATCCTGAAGAGATCTTTAGATAAGAACTTACACGGCACTCGAATGCACCCAAAATATATAGTCTAACCTGGGCACTAATGCACTGTCTGACAACCTGAGCCCGACCTCGTGACCAACACCCAGACAGCTGACCGCAGACTGAGCACATCAAACCCGCCATGACCTTAGGTCATCATCTCTTCCCTACCTCAGTTTTCAGGCTTCAGAACCTAGACCTTATCTCCAATCACTGCCCAGCGGCGACTGTGATGCAGAAATCAGAACTCTTCCTTACTCATGGAAAGAAACCTTGTGGTTGGCATGTTGTCCAACGTTCAGTGTAGGAGAAACCAGCATTCACCATGAGGCCCCGCC
>NW_026758005.1:0-1083 GCF_022355385.1 Mustela nigripes
ATTTTGTGTCTATGGAGACACAAAATCATATTAGGACACATCCACGGGAGAGTCCATTTCAACTCAGCCTCCTCGGTTGCTCCCCCAGACCAGCAGATCTAACCTGTCTTGTTGCTTAGAGACAATTGGAAGGCGAGGTGGGCTCCCCAGCTACCCATCCTTAGAACCCTGCTCGGAATCGTTGCCGTGGAGCCAACCAACAGGTCTCAATTGTCCTGCAGAAGAATCTTTGCAGTTGGGAGCTTCTCACAACTCCGATCGTACGAAAACCCCCATGGCCTCGTGATCCACCCCCCTTTCAAGAAGGGGCCATCAGGGACAGAATGTCCAACCTGAGCGATCGTCTGATCCTCGCCCTAACTTCAGATGCACGAGATCTAGATTCAGGTCTGTAGATTGTGCCTGCCATATCCTCACCCAGAAATCTAGACCTAGCTTGGGTTCTCAGACTTCCATCCTCAGTCTACTGGCCAACAAACCCTCCAGTTTGCCAATCCATAACTACAATGCAGCAGTCTGCCTGCCCTCCAGAAGAAAAACATTGTACTCTTGGGCTAACCAGAAACCCCAAATGAGGATCAACCTGCACGCCATTCGGCTGTACCCCAAATATATAGGCTGAACTGGGCACTAATGCCCTTTCTGACACAGCCTGAGCGAGGACCTCCTGTCCCCACCCAGAGAGCTGGCCGCACACTGAGCACATCGGACCCGCCATGGCCTTAGTTCGTCATCTCTTCTCAACCTCGGTTTTCAGGCTTCAGAACCTAGACCTTATCTCCAATCACGGCTCGGCTTTGAAAATGATGCAGAAATCAGAACTCTTTCCAAATGGCAAGAAACCTTGTGGTTGGCATGTACTCCAAGGTTCAGTGTACTTGAAACCAGTGTGGCCCATGAGGCCCCGCCCATGCTTGTGGGCCACATTGGTCAAAAACACACATTGTGACCCTCAGCCTGAGCACAGTCCTCAGGTAAGGCCTCTCAGTGGCTGGATGGAGAGACAGCATATTTGCTTGCCATGCCCCGAGGCCCCATTTTTAACCATAGTTCGGGTTGTGCCTTCACTCTTCCCCAAGGCTC
>NW_026758006.1:0-1083 GCF_022355385.1 Mustela nigripes
TTTAAATTTTTTAATTTTTTATAAACATATAAAATGTTCGGGAAGAATCCTGGTTTGGGCAGAACGCTCGTGAGAATTGGCCGGAAAACGCCCGGCGAAGTCATTCGGGCACCGCACGTCTGCTAGGCCGCCCCCCCCTCCGGGCCATGAGGGGGCTTGTGAGTGCCCGCAACCGATCGCCGCCAAGAGGCACTCCACAAGATGGAATGCAGCGAGGACAACGCCCGTGGATCCTCAACCTGTGGGGGTCCCATCCCTGGCGCTCTACCATGGGGCAAGGCCCATCACGAAATCCGGTCTGGAACGCTCGCCTGCTTCCCCAACCTGCTTCCGGGGTCCTGTCTCTCATGGCCTCCATATGGGAAACCCTTAGACCCGCAGCCACGCATCTCCCAACCACGCAGTCTCCATCGGCGCCTCCTGGTGCTTCGGACAACCCTCAGAGTGAGATAAACCTGTATGACCAAGATGAGGTCATCCCCATTCTTGGCCGGCCCATCTACCCGAAAGACAGAGGCGCACACCAGGCCACCACCAGTCCTTCAACTCTGCTCCGGGAACGCTCCAATGCTCTGGCGTGCCGGGGTGGGCCGCGTCTTTTCCGAGCCATTTCTTGGTGGCAGCAACATGCCCTGGGTGAGAAAGGGCCCTAAGCCATGAAGAGCACAGCGGTCCGCAGGGCTGTCCTACGCCGGCCAATTCTCACGAGCGTTCTGCCCAAACCAGTCCTGGTTTGGGCAGAACGCTCGTGAGAATTGGCCGGAAAAAGCCCGGCGAAGTCATTCGGGCACCGCATGTCTTGTGTCGGCCCACACCTCGGGGCCTTGAGGGCATTGTGAGTGCCCGCACCCGATCGCCGCCAAGAGGCACTCCACAAGGTGGAATGCAGCGAGGACAACGCCCGTGGATCCTCGACTGGCAGGGGTCCCATCCCTGCGCTCTACCATGGGGCCAGGCCCATCACGAAGTCCGGTCTGGGACACTCGCCTGCTTCCCCAACCTGCTTCCGGGGTCCTGTCCCTCATGGCCTCCATAGAGGAAACCCTTAGACCCGCAGCCACGCATCTCCCAACCACGCAGTCT
>NW_026758007.1:0-1083 GCF_022355385.1 Mustela nigripes
ATATCCCGAAGAGTACTCCTCATGGTCTGTAGATCAGTCCTGCCATACCTATGACCTGAAACATAAGCCGAGTTTGTGTTTTCAGACTTAAAATCATATTAGGACACATCCACGGGAGAATCCATTTCAACTCAGCCTCCTCGGTTGCTCCCCCAGATCCAGCAGATCTAACCTGTCATGTTGCCTGGAGCCAATTGGAATGCGAGGTGGGCTACCCAGCCATCAATCCTTAGAACCCTGCTCGGAATCGTTGTCCTGGATCCAACCAACAGGTCTCAATTGTCCTGCAGAAGAATTTTTGCAGTTGGGTGCTTCTCACAACTCCCATCGTGGGAAAACCCCCAAGGCCTCGTGATCCACCCCCCCGTTCAAGAGGGGGCCATCAGGGACAGAATGTCCAACCTGAGCGATCGTTTGATCCTCGCCTTGACGTCAGATGCACGACATCTCGATTCAGGTCTGTAGATTGTGCCTGCCATATCCTCACCCTGAAACCTAGGTCAAGCTTGGCTTCTCAGACTTCCGTCCTCAGACAACTGGTCCACAAGCCCTCCAGTTTGGGAATCCAGAACTACAATGCAGCACTCGGCCTGCCCTCCAGAAGAAAAACATTGCCCTTGGGGCTACCCAGAAAACTCAAATGAGCATCAACCTGCACGCCATTCGGCTGTACCCCAAATATATAGGCTGACCTGGGCACTGAAGCCATTTATGGCACACCCTGAGCCTGGACCTCCAGGTCCCACCCAAATAGCTGGCCGCACACAGAGCATATCGGACCCGTCATGGCCTTAGTTTGTCATCTTTCTCAGCCTCGGTTTTCAGGCCAACACACCCTACAGTCTCAGGCCCCTAGAGCCAAACATGAAGACTGCAATTGCCCTCTCCAAGGGAATTGTATGTGCCCATTCCAATCAGAACAAATCTCTTCTCCACATGGGAAAATTATCCTTTGAAGATTTCTCAAAACCTCCAGTTAGGAGAATCCTTCAGGGCCTGTGTGCCAGTGCCCCATTACAAGGTCTCCATAGACACAAAAACACATTAGGACCCATCCACAGGAGAGTCCATTTCAACTGAGCG
>NW_026758008.1:0-1082 GCF_022355385.1 Mustela nigripes
ATTTACTATCAGCATGAATTCATGGCTAGTTATTTTATATTTTGGTTTTAGTACAATGATACCTTGTTCTTTTTGTTGCTCAAGTTGTTCCAGGTTGGTTAGTAAAAGCATCTTCTAGGGGCACCTGGGTGGCTGAGTTGGTTGAGTGTCCGACTCTTGATTTCGGCTCAGATCATGATCTCAGGGTCCTGGGATCCAGCCCCACGTTGGGCTCTTTGCTGAGTGTGGGGCCTGCTTGAAATTTTCTCTCTTGGGGTGCCTGGGTGGCTCAGTGGGTTAAAACCTCTGCCTTTGGCTCAGGCTCAGGCTCAGGTCGTGATCCCGGGGTCCTTGGATGAGCCCCACATCTGCCTCTCTGCTCAGCAGGGAGCCTGCTTCCCCCCCTCTCTCTGCCTGCCTCTCTGCCTACTTGTGATCTCTGTCTGTCAAATAAATAAATGAGTAAGTAAGTAAGTAAATAAATAGAAATTCTCTCTCTCTCCCTGTGCTCCTCCCTGCTGCTTATGCTTTCTCTCCTTTCCCTACTTTCTCAAAAACAAGTCAATAAATTTTTTAAAAGGCACCTTCTGTTGGTTCCCTTGTCTATTGACATACCCTGTTATTGTTTGAATATTTCTTCCTTACTCTGTGGCAGTAGGTTTTCTAGGTTCATCTTCTGTCTTTCCTGCCCTAGGATTAGCCATTTCCCCCGCCTCAGTAGTTCCGGTTCTTTTCATTGGAGCATAGTATGAGAAACCAAGATTGGGGGACTAGGTGTGTCTGTTGTGACTGGGAAGTCATTGCTCGAAGACCCTCTCAGCTAACTCAAGAAGGGAATATGTATATACTCTCTCATGTATATACATGTGTCTATAAATAGTTTAGTATGTAACCATCTGTATCTATAATAAGCTAAGTATTCCCACTGTTGTCTCCTGTTGTAATCATTACCAATTGGAACATTCTAACCTTCTCTCCTTGCTTGTCTGTAATCTCCTGCATTAACAGTGAGAATCTAGCTAATATCTGAATTTCATTTATTTGATAGTTCAATTTTAGAATACATACACATGATTTCAGAATTACATACGTGATTTCAGAGT
>NW_026758009.1:0-1082 GCF_022355385.1 Mustela nigripes
TAGACTATATATTTTGGGTGCATTCGAGTGCCGTGTAGGTTCTTATCTGAAGAACTCTTCAGGATATGAAGAATGAGCTAGTCTTAGGCGCGTGCTCAGGCATTTATCTCTGGATTTTGTATCAGCAATGGCCGTGGAATGTTGGGGAGGCCTCATGGGCCATGGACGAATCTCGCTCTCTGTGGATTTGGCCCGATCTCAATTGTTTTTCGTCCATCTGTGGGATGGGAGGACTCCTTTCAGGTTTGTTACCTCAGGAGTCCCACCAAAAGAGGAATTCCAAAGCAGAGCCCTGTGGAAGAGTGAAGGGACAACCCGAACTATGGTTAAAAATTGGGGCCTAGGGCCATGGCAAGTCCAATATGCTGTCTCTCCATCTAGCCACTGAGAGGCCTTACTTGAGGACTGGGCTCAGGCTGAGGGTCACAATGTGTGTTTGTCACTATGTGGCCCCCAAGCATGGGTGGGGCCTCATGGGCCCCACTGGTTTCAAGTACACTGAACCTTGGACAACATGCCAACCACAAGGTTTCTTGCCATGGGGAAAGAGTTCTGATTTCTGCATCATTTTCAAACTCGGGCCGTGATTGGAGATAAGGTCTAGGATCTGAAGCCTGAAAACCGAGATTGAGAAGAGATGATGACCTAAGGCCATGGCGGGTCCATGTGCTCAGTGTGCGGCCAGCAGTCTGGGTGGGGCCAGGAGGTGCAGGCTCAGGCTGTGTCAGAAAGGGCATTAGTTCCCAGGTCAGCCTATATATTTGGGGTACAGCCGAATGGCGTTCAGGTTGATCCTCATTTGGGGTTTCTGGGTAGCCCCAGAGGGCAATGTATTTCTTCTGTCGGGCAGGCGGAGTGCTGCATTGTAGTTCTGGATTGCCAAACTGGAGGATTTGTGGTTCAGTAGTCTGAGAACGGAAGTCTGAGAAACTAAGCTAGGCCTAGGTTTCTGGGTGAGGATATGGCAGGCAAAATCTACAGACCTGAATCGAGATCTCATGCTTCTGAAGTCAGGGTGAGTATCAGACGATCACTCAGGTTGGACATTCTGTCCCTGATGGCCCCTTCTTGAAGGGGGGGGG
>NW_026758010.1:0-1082 GCF_022355385.1 Mustela nigripes
GTTCAGTTGATCGTCGGGGTCACTGTAAGGGTCAGGGTTAGGTTATCGTCATGGTCTGGGTCAGGGTCAGGGTGAAGTTTAGCACTAGTGTGCTTTTTAGGGTCAGGGTCAGGTATTGGTTAAAGTCCACATTCGGGTCAGGGACAGGGCTATGTAGTTGTCAGAGTTAGTGTCAAGGTTAGGATTAGGTTCAGAGTCAGGGTCGGGTAAAGGTCTTGGCCAGGGTCAGGTTGACGTCAGGCTTTTGTATAGGGTCAATATTCGGTTCAGTGTCACAGTTCGGTTTTGGTGGTAGGGTTTGGGATTGGGGTTTGGGTTAGAGTTAGAAGTAGGGTTATGTTTAGGGTTTGGGTTAGGGTTAGACAGCGTAAGGTCAGGGTTAGGGTTTGGTTTAGGGTCGGGGTTAGTGGTAGGTTCAGGGTCAGCATTAGGTGTAGGTTCAGGGTCCTTATTAGGGTCATGGTTAGAGTTACCATTAGGTTTAGGGTTAGGGTCAAGCACACTGTCACGGTCAGGGGTAGGGTTAGGGTCCGGGTTAGGTCAGCGTCAGGGTTAGGATAGGCTCAGGGTCAGGATCTTGGTTAGGTTTGAGTCATGGTTATGGTAATGTCAGAGTTAGGTTTAGGTTCAGGGTCCACATCAGGGTCAGTGTCAGGCTTAGGTTTAGGTTTAGGGTTCAGGTCAGGATCACAGTCAGGGTCAGGTTCGGGGTCAGGGTCAGGGCTTGGGTCAGGTTTTGGGGCAGGCTCACATTCAGTGTCAGGGTCAGGGTCAGGGTTAGTGGTTACTGTTAGGGTTAGCCCCGCTCCTGGGTCATGGACCCATCTGTTCAGGGTCTCAGGATAAACCCTGGGCAGAAGGGTGTAGACCCTACACCGGATCCCACTTAACCAGCCTTCAACTGGTGTGTGAACATGACTTGCCCACCAGATATCTAAACCCTCATCAGCCTGATTCTGCTTGGGGCATCTCCATCCACGATGGCATGGCAAGGTCCTCTTTACGCACAGACACACAGACACCCAGAGGCACTCGCACACACACACACACACACACACACACACAGAGACCGGGAGGAGACC
>NW_026758011.1:0-313 GCF_022355385.1 Mustela nigripes
TTTATGATCATGGCCTGGGTCAGGGTCAGGGTGAAGTTTAGAGCCAGAGTCAGGTTTAGGGTCAGGATCAGGTATTGGTTCAAAGTCCACATTTGGGTTACGGACAAGGTTATGTAGTGGTCAGTGTTAGTGTCATGGTTAGGATTAGGGTCAGGGTCAGGGTCAGGTGAAGGTCTGGGCCAGGGTCAGATTTAGGTTCAGGCTTTGCTTTATGTTCGGTTCAGGTTCACAGTTAGGTTTATGGGAAAATTTGGGATGGGGTTAGGGTTAGTGTTAGAAGTAGTGTTAACGTGAGGGTTAGGGTTAGACTGCG
>NW_026758011.1:413-1082 GCF_022355385.1 Mustela nigripes
CACAGTTAGGTTTATGGGAAAATTTGGGATGGGGTTAGGGTTGGTGTCAGAAGTAGTGTTAACGTGAGGGTTAGGGTTAGACTGCGTAAGGTCAGGGTGAGGGTTTGGTATATGGTAGGGCTTAGTGTTAGGGTCAGGGTCAGTTTTCGGTTTAGGTTCAAGGTCCGTATAAGGGTCAGGGTTAGGGTTACCTTAGGGTTAATTTTAGGGTCAGGCACACAGTCATGGACAGGGTTCAGTTAGTGTCAGGGTTAGTTCAAGGTCAGTATTAGGTTTAGGGTCAGGGTCACGGTCACGGTTAGGGATGAGTCATAGCTAGGTTATTCCAGAGTTAGTTTTAGGTCCAGGATCCGAACAAGGTCAGTGTCAGGCTCAGGTTCAGATTAAGGGTTCAGGTCGGGATCACGGTCAGTTTTAGCATCAGGGTCAGTGTCAGGGTTCGGGTTAGGGTTTGGGGCAGGCTCAGAGTCAGTGTCAGGGTCACGGTTAGTGGTTACTGTTAGGGTTCGCCCTGCTCCTGGGTCATGGACTCATGACTTGCCCACCAGGCATCTAACCCATCATCAGCCTGATCCTGCTTGTGGCATCTCCATCCACGATGGCATGGCCAGGTCCTCTTTCCATACAGACACAGAAACCCAGTGGCAAAACACTCACACACGCACACAT
>NW_026758012.1:0-1082 GCF_022355385.1 Mustela nigripes
TCGGGTCATAGGTATGGCAGGACTGATCTACAGACCATGAGGAGAACTCTTCGGGATATGAAAATAGGGCAAGTGTGAGTCTCTTGCTCAAGTTTTTATCTCTGGATATCGTGTCACTCTTGGTCGTGAAATTTCCGAGTGACATCATGGGAAATGGACGAGTCTTACTCTCTGGGGGATTGGCCCCGTCCAAAGAGTTTGGGGTCATTCTGTGGGATTGAAGAAGTCCGTCGTTCTGTTGTTGTTGATTTGTTTTTCTTTTTTTTTTTTATCCTCAAGTGTCCCAGCAAATGAGGGATTCCAGAGTAGAGCCCTGCGATGGCGACTGGACAACAAGAAATCTGGTTAAAATTGGGGCCTAGGGACATGTCAAGCCCATTATAACATCTAATGGTCCAGCCACTGAGAGGACGTACTAGAGGACAGGACTCACACTGAGGGTCACAATACGTGTTTATGCCCTCGTCGCACTCAAGAATGGGCGGGGCGTCAGGGTGAATGCTGGTTTCTCCTACACTGAACGTTGGACAACATGCCAACCACATGGTTTCTTGCCTTGGGTAAGGAAGAGTTCTGACTTCTGCCTCATAGTCACCCCGGGTCATTGATTGGAGATAAGGTCTAGGTTTTGAAGCCTGAAAACTGAGGTAGGTAAGAGATGATGACCTATGGCCATGGCGTGTCTGATGTGCTCAGTGTGCGGCCAGCTCTCTGGGTGGGGCCAGGAGGTCCAGACTGAGGCTGTCTCAGAAAGGGCATTAGTGCCCAGGTCAGCCTATATATTTGGGGTACAGCCGAATGGCGTGCAGGTTGATCCTCATTTGGGGTTTCTGGTTAGCCCCAGACGGCAATGTTTTTCTTCTGTAAAACAGGCAGAGTGCTGCATTGTAGTTCTAGATTGCCAAACTGGAGGGCTTGTGGGCCAGTAGTGTGAAGACGGAAGTCTGAGAACCCAAGCTAGGCCTAGGTTTCTGGGTGAGATGAATCGAGATCTCGTGCATCTGAAGTCAGGGCGAAGACAGGCAATCGCACAGGTTGGACATTCTGTCCCTGATGGCCCTTTCCAGAAGGGGGGGGGGGGG
>NW_026758013.1:0-1082 GCF_022355385.1 Mustela nigripes
GAGAGAGAGCGTATGCATGCAAGTGGGGAGGAGGGGTAGAGGTAGAAAAACTTCAAGCAGACTCCCTACTGAGTGTGAAGCCTCAGAGCAGGGCTCAATCTAAGGATCCATGAGATCTTGACCAGAACCAAAATCAAGAGTCAGACACTTAACCAACTGAGCCACCCATTGTGAAAAGCTCTTAAAAGGAAGAAGGAATTGGAATCTAAAAATCAAGATCACTTTCTGTTATTCTTGATTTTCTAAAGCCGTTAAAAATATCATTTATGGGACGCCTGGGTGGCTCAGTTGGTTAAGCGGCTGCCTTCGGCTCAGGTCATGATCCCAGCGTCCTGGGATCGAGTCCCACATCGGGCTCCTTGCTTGGTGGGGAGCCTGCTTCTCCCTCTGCCTCTGCCTGCCACTCTGTCTGCCTGTGCTTTCTCTCGCTTCTCTCTCTATGACAAATAAATAAATAAAATCTTTAAAAAAAAAATATGTGAATTGTGACATCGTGAATTTTTGATAGGTAGCTTGACAGTAATTACCCCAAACTCTCTTTTACACATATTATAATAAATTGCTTCCTATGACATTGCCCTTAAACTGAGGCTATCATTTTATTTTTCTTTCCCTAAAACTGTTAGTTCATTAAAGTCATCGGTGACTTGGTAATAATAAAATTTTCTAGTCTCTATACCAGAATTACAGACATCTGAGGTATTCAAAATGCAAGAGAATGTGTTGGTAACGAGCAGTAATAAAGTTACGCTCCAGAATTTATAGAATATCAATTAGGTATATCTTAGAGTTATATATCCCCAATTTAAACCTTTGATCTAGTTTCAGATTCATACGGTTTCACTTACTTGTGCAGCATAAGGAATAGCATGGAGGACATTAGGAGAAGGAAAAGAAAAGTAAATTGGGGGAAATCAGAGGGGGCGACGAACCATGAGAGACTATGGACTCGGAGAAACAAACTGAGGGTTTTGGAGGGGAGGGAGTGGGGGGTTGGGTGAGCCTGGTGGTGGGTATTAAGGAGGGCACGTATTGCATGGAGCACTGGGTGTGGTGCATAAACAATGAATTTTGGAACACTA
>NW_026758014.1:0-1082 GCF_022355385.1 Mustela nigripes
TCAGAACAAATCTCATCTACATGGGAAACTTGCAGGATGGAGCTGTGCGAAAGCCTCTCTTTAGGAGAACCCTTCAGGGCCCCAGTGCCACCGCTTCATTCCAGGGTCTCCATAGACACAAAATCATATTAGGACACATCCACGGGAGAATCCATATCAACACAGCCTCCTCGGTTGCTCCCACAGATCCAGCAGATCTAACCTGTCTTGTTGCTTGAAGACAATTGGAATGCGAGGTGGGCTACCCAGCCATCCATCCTTAGACCCTGCTCGGAATCGTTGTCCTGGAGCCAAACAACTGGTCTCAATTGTCCTGTAGAAGAATCTTTGCAGTTGGGAGCTTCTCAAAACTCCCATCTTGGGAAAACGCCCATGGCCTCGTGATCCACCCCCCCTTCAAGAAGGGGCAATCAAGGACAATATGTGCTACCTGAGCGATCCTCTGATCCTCGCCCTGAATTCAGATGTACGAGATCTCGATTCAGGACTCAACCAGAAACCTATGCCTAGCTTGGGTTTTCTGACTTCTGTCCTCAGACTACTGGCCCACAAGCCCTCCTGTTTGGCAATCCAGAACTACAATGCAGCACTCTGCCTGCCCTCTAGAAGAAAAACATTGCCCTCTGGGGCTACACAGGAACCCCAAATGAGGATGAACGGGGCACGCAATACGGCTGGACCCCAAATATATAGTCTGACCTGGGCACTAATGCCCTTTCTGACACAGCCTGAGCCTGGACCTCCTGGCCCCACCCAGACAGCTCGCCGCACAGTGAGCACATCGGACCCGTCATGGTCTTAGGTCGTCATCTCTTGTCAACCTCGGTTTTCAGGTCAGAGCCTAGACCTTATCTCCAATCACGGCCCGGGTTTTAAAATGATGCATTAATCAGAACTCTTGCGCCATGGCAAGATACCTTGTGGTTGGCATGTTGTCCAAGGTTCCGTGTACTTGAAACCAGTGTGGCTCATGAGGCCCCGCCCATGCTTGCGGGCCACATTGGTCACAAACACACATTGTGACCCTCAGCCTGAGCCCAGTCCTCAGGTAAGGCCTCTCAGTGGCTGGATGGAGAGACAGT
>NW_026758015.1:0-469 GCF_022355385.1 Mustela nigripes
TTCAGGTATCTCTCCTCAGAGGCCTGGTTTCCAATATTAGCATATGGGGATTTCATGAGGCAGCAATCAGAACAAATCTCTTCTCCACATGGGAAAATCATCCTTTAAAGATGTCTCAAAACCTCCAGTTAGGAGAATCCTTCAGGGCCTGTGTGCCACTGCCCCATTACAAGGTCTCCATAGACACAAAAACACATTAGGACTCATCCACAGGAGAGTCCATTTCAACTGAGCGTATTCGGTTGATCCGCGATACCCAGCAGATCTAACTTGTCTTGAGGCTAGGAGACAATTGGAATGTGAGGTGGACTACCCCGCCATCCATCCTTAAAACCCTGCTCGTAATCGTTGGCCTGGAGCCAACCAACAGGTCTCAATTTTCCTGCAGAAGAATCTTTGCAGTTGGGAGCTTCTCAGAACTCCCATTGTGAGAGAACCCCCATGGCCACATGATCCCACCCCCTTCATA
>NW_026758015.1:569-1082 GCF_022355385.1 Mustela nigripes
TTGTGCCTGCCATGTCCTCACCCAGAAACCTAAGCCATGCTTGTGTCCTCAGACTTCTGTACACAGACTACTGGCTCACAAGCCCTCCAGTTTGGCATCCAGAACTACAATGCAGCACTCTACTTGCCCTGCAGAAGAAAAACATTGCCCTCTGGGGCTACCTACCTAGAAACCCCAAATGAGATCAACCTACACGACACTTGGCTATACCCAAAATATATAGGATGTCCTGGGCAATAATGCCCTTTCTGACACAGCCTGAGCCTGGACCTCCTAGGCCCACCCAGACAGCTGTCTACAAACTGAAAACTTAAGACCCCCATGGCCTTAGGTCGTTATCCATTCCCATCCTCAGTTTTCAGGCTTCAGAACCTAGACCTTATCTCCAATCATTGCCCAGTTTTGAAAATGATGCAGAAATCAGAACTCCTTCCCGATGGCAGGATAACTTGTGGTTGGCTTGTTTTCCAACGTTCAGTGTACTGGAAACCAGTGTGTCCCTTGAGGCCCCGC
>NW_026758016.1:0-69 GCF_022355385.1 Mustela nigripes
ACTTCTGTCCCCACATTCCTGGCCCACAGACCCTTCAGGCTGGGGCCAGGAATGTGGGGACAGAAGTCT
>NW_026758016.1:169-1082 GCF_022355385.1 Mustela nigripes
TCCCATGTGGAGAAGAGATTTGTTCTGATTGCTGCCTCATGAAATCCCCATATGCTAATATTGGAAACCAGGCCTCTGAGGAGATATACCTGTAACTGAAAGCAATGAATCTGATTCAGGTCTAGCGGCCTGTCTGATTCAATCTTGTTCTCTGGGAACATCCATCTACGCTGAGTAGAGGTAGATGCACAGCTGGTTTCAGATGACCCTTGTTTTCCTGGGCGGCCTACATTATTGGGATGTCCTTGGGGACTCTGGAGGTTTTCCTAATTTGTACGTTTGTGGACAATGGAATGGGCAGATTTCCCGTGGTATTGGCAGGAACAGTCCTGATGTGTGGCTCCAGGGGCCCCAGCCTGAAGGGTCTGTGGGCCAGGAATGTGGGGACAGAAGTCTAAAAACACAAACTCGGCTTAGGTTTGGGAAGTAGGTATGGCAGGCCCGATCTAAAGACCGTGAGGAGAACTCTTCGGGATACGACAAAAGAGCGAGTGTGAGGCGCTTGCTCAGACTTTTGTCTCTGCATTTGTTGTCAACGATGGCTGTGGAATATCGGGGAGGCCTCATTGGCCATGGACGAGACTTCCTCTCTGTGAATTTGGTCCAATCCCAATTGTTTTGGGTCAATCTGAAGGATGGGAGGAGTCCTTGTAGTTCTGTTACCTCAGGTGTCCCACCAAAAGAGGGATTCCAAAGCAGAGCTTAGGGAGGGATGAATGGACAACCCGAACAATCTAATTGGGGTGAGGTCGAGAACCGAGCAGGTTGATCCTCATTTGGGGTTTATGGAGATCCCCATAGAGCAACGTTTTTGTTCTGGAGGGCCAGCATAGGGCTGCATTTTGGTTCCAGAATTCCAAGTCTTGAGGACATGTTTGCCAGGAGTGTGAGGAAGGAAGTCTGAAAACACATG
>NW_026758017.1:0-1082 GCF_022355385.1 Mustela nigripes
GGTCCTGAGAAACTTCTTTAAGTTGTCCTCATGAAGACCTGAAAACTGACAATTTGATCTATGGTTCTTATTTCCACTTCACTGAGAGCTGTCCTCAGAGGACATTAATTCTCTTCCTACACTTTTGGGTTGTGTTGGAGACATTCTAAAATGAGAGAGAGAACATGAGATGCTATCAGTGTTAAGTAATCGCAATTTCCCATGGAACTATCCACCACAGGTTTGGCTATAATCAGGTGTTGGGCCTTGATATCAGAGGGATTTGAGGCAGTATCATGTTAGGTTAATCATTATATCTTAAATTTCCAAAAACTTCAACTGATGAAACTTTGATTATAAATCTATAAATATAACAATAAATCTACAGTATTCAAGCTATTTTCATAGAAATACACAGACAAAGCATCAATTGATTAATATTTAAATGTTACAAAATACTGAACTGAAAGAATTTGGTCATATAGCAACGTGTAAGAAGTAGAACTTAGGTTTACGTTAGAACTCAGGATGCATTTGAGACTCAGTTAAGAAATTGAATGGAGGGACGCCTGGGCGGCTCAGTGGGTTAAGCCACTGTTGTTGGCTCAGGTTATGATCCCAGGATCCTGGGACTGAGCCCCAAATCGGGCTCTCTGCTCAGCAGGGAGCCTGCTTCCTCCTCTCTATCTGCCTGCCTCTCTGCCTGCTTTTCAACTCTCTCTGTCAAATAAATAAATAAAATCTTAAAAAAAACTAATTGAATGGATGTCTGACTACCTTATAGGTTTGCTAAAAATCAGTGACTTTGTGTTCACGTGTGGCTATGCAGGAATTTTTAACTTTCTTTAAGAAGTTATTAGATTTGTTTATATAATGGCAGTAAAGGATGGGGAAAAGCAAAGTACAAACCCCATAAAGACAAAGACACTGAGTATGAGAAAAGAGTAATAGATAAGAAGAATCAATGCATTTGAGGAAAATGGGAATTGAAATACACAATGATTGTTGATTTTTTTAGATGGAGAACACAAAGCTAGCTTGCAAGAAGGAAATAACAAGACATGTTGTGATGTGAGACAGAATCCTGGAAAAGGCAGTAACGT
>NW_026758018.1:0-1082 GCF_022355385.1 Mustela nigripes
ATGGCAAGAAACCTTGTGGTTGGCATATTGTCCAAGGTTCAGTGTACTTGAAACCTGTGTGTCCCATGAGGCCCCGCCCATGCGTGTGGGCCACAATGAACAAACACACATTGTGACCCTCAGCCTGAGCCCAGTCCTCAGGTAAGGCCTCTCAGTGGCTGGATGGAGAGACAGTATATTGGGTTTGCCAAGACCCTAGGCCACAAGTTTTAAACATAGTTCGGTTTGTCCCTTCACTCTTCCCCAGGGCTCTGCTTTGGAATTCCTCTTTTGTTGAGACCACTGAGGTAACAAAGCTGAAAGGAGTCCTCCCATCTCACAGATTGACGGAAATCAATTGGGATTGGGCAAAGTCCACAGAGATCAAGATTCGTCCATGGCCCATGAGGCCTCACCTACATTCCACTGCCATCGCTGATACAAAATCCAGAGACAAAAGACTGAGCACACGCCTCAGACTCGCTCATTCTTCATATAATGAAGAGTTCTTCAGATAAGAACCTACACGGCACTTGAATGCACCCAAAATATTTAGTCTAACCTGGGCACTAATGTACTGTCTGACAACCTGAGCCCGGACCTCGTGACCAACACCCAGACAGCTGACCGCACACTGAGCACTTTAAACCCGCCATGGCCTTAGGTCATCATCTCTTCCCTACCGCAGTTTTCAGGCTTCAGAACCTAGACCTTATCTCCAATCACTGCCCAGCGGTGACTGTGATGCAGAAATCAGAACTCTTCCTTACCCATGTCAAGAAACCTTGTGGTTGGCATGTTGTCCAACGTTCAAGGTAGGAGAAAACAGCATTCAGCCTGAGGCCCTGCCCATTCTTGAGTGTGACTAGGGCAGCAACACGCATTGTGACCTCAGCGTGAGTCCTGTCCTCTAGTACGTCCTCTTTGTGGCTGGACCTTTAGATGTCATAATGGACTTGACATGTCCCTAGGCACCAATTTTTAACCAGATTTCTGGTTGTCCAGTCGCCCCTCCCCAGGGCTCTACTCTGGAATCCCTCATTTGGTGGGACACCTGAGGTTGAATAACAAAACAAAACAAATTAACAACAACAGAACAACGG
>NW_026758019.1:0-1082 GCF_022355385.1 Mustela nigripes
ATACTAGCAGAAGTTTATAAGTTAAGAGCCATCATACGTAACCATCAACTAATCAACCGCTGTGGGCTCAGAATGTCACCTTGAATGCCACCCAGGTATCTCTTGGCTCCGTCAGCGATTTGGTTAGTATGTTATAACAATCAGTCGCATTCCTCAAAAACTGGGCAGGCATAGGAGCCCTGATTATGATGATGATTCTGGCTCAAGTGCTCCTTCTACAATGCATCGCGCGACAACAACGGCTACAGCAACGGGCTTTGGTCTAAGCCATGATGGCTCTGGAGGCTGGCAACTCCCCCCCCAAATATGGCTTAGTATGCTGGGTCGGTACCCAAATACGGGTAAGACTGATCCCTCACCATAGCAACCTAAGACAGGGGCTCCTGGGCCAGGGGGAGTACCCGATGATGAGTAAGCATGTGTGCTGGGGATTGGCAACCTAAGACAGGCACGATCCCTGCCATATAAACAATAAAAAAGGGGCAGCTGTGGAGAGCCATTCAGCAGATACAAGGATTCACGTAGACGGCAGTGCCTGTAGATTGAGGAATTAAGAATGATTGTTTTAGGAGGATGTGGGTGCGCTCGTGACTAACGCATGAGCAGCACCAGGAGCCAAGAAAGAAACGCATGATCACCGCTAGAGAACAATAGAGCCCTGTATGATTACATAAGAGTGCCAAGAGGACGCTCTGTGCGCGGCATTGTGATTGGGATGGGGGGGTGTGAACGCGCGTGCATAAATATCGCTGTGTGCTTGGTATGCGGGCGGCCGCCATTATTAAAAAAGAAGCTTGCCACTCACCTCGTCTGCCGGTCGTTCTTGCGGGCCGAGAGCGACAGATGACGACCTAAGGCCATGGCAGGTCAGATGTGCTCAGTGTGCGGCCAGCTGTCTCGGTGGGGCCAGGAGGTCCAGGCTCAGGCTGTGTCAGAAAGGGCATTAGTGCCCAGGTCAGCCTATATATTTGGGGTTCAGCCGAATGGCGTGCAGGTTGATCCTCATTGGGGGATTCTGGGTAACCCCAGAGGGCAAAGTTTTTCTTCTGGAGGGCAGGCAGAGTGCTGCATTGTAGTTCTGG
>NW_026758020.1:0-1082 GCF_022355385.1 Mustela nigripes
AAATCATATTAGGACACATCCACGGGAGAGTCCATTTCAACTCAGCCTCCTCGGCTGCTCCCCCAGATCCAGCAGATCTAACCTGTCTTGTTGCTTGGAGACAATTGGAATGCGAGGTGGGCTACCCAGCCATCCATCCTTAGAACCCTGTTCGGCATCGTTGTCTTGGAGGCAACCAACAGGTCTCAATTGTCCTGCAGAATAATCTTTGCAGTTGGGAGCTTCTCAGAACTCCCATCGTCAGAAAACCCCCATGGACTCGTGATCCACCCCCCCCTTAAAGAAGGGGCCATCAGGGACAGAAAGTCCAAACTGAGCGTTCGTCTGATCCTCGCCATGACTGCAGATGCACGAGATCTTGATTCAGGTATGTGGATTGTGCCTGCCATATCCTCACCCAGAAACCTAGGCCTAGCTTGGGTTCTCAGACTTCCGTCCTCAGACTACTGGCCCACAAGCCCTCCAGTTTGGCAATCCAGAACTACAATGCAGCACTCTGCCGCCGTCCAGAAGAAAAACATTGCCCTCTGGGGCTACCCAGAAACCGCAAATGAGGATCAACCTGCACGCCATTCGGCTCTACCCCAAATATATAGGCTGACCTGGGCACTAATGCCCTTTCTGGCACAGCCAGAGCTTAGACCTCCGGGCCCCACCCAGACAGCTGACCGCACACTGAGCACATCGGTCCCGTCATGGCCTTAGGTCGTCATCTCTTCTCAACCTTGGTTTTCAGGCTTCAGAACCTAGACTTTATCACCAATCATGGCCCGGGTTTGAAAATGATGCAGAAATCAGAACTCTTTCCCCAGGAAAGAAACCTTGTGGTTGGCATGTTGTCCAAGGTTCAGTGTAGTTGAAACCAGTGTGACCCATGAGGCCCCACCCATGCTTGCGGGCCACATTGGTCACAAACACACTTTGTGACCCTCAGTCTGAGCCCAGTCCTCAGGTAAGGCATCTCAGTGGCTGGATGGAGAGACAGCATATTGGGCTTGCCATGCCCCTAGGCCCCTATTTTTAACCATAGTTCAGGTTGTCCCTTCACTATTTCCCAGGGCTCTGCTTTGGAATTCCTCATT
>NW_026758021.1:0-1082 GCF_022355385.1 Mustela nigripes
GCAACAAGACAAGTTAGATCTGCTGGATCTCGCGGAGCAACGGAATATGCTGAGTTGAATTGGACTCTCGCGTGCCTGTGTCCTAATATGATTTTGTGTCTATGGAGACCTTGGAATGAAGCGGTGGCACTGGGGCCCTGAAGGGTTCTCCTAAAAAGAGGCTTTGACATCACTCCCACGTGCAAGTTTCCCATGTGTAGATGAGATTTGTTCCTGTGGGTGAGTCAAGAAACAGCCATATGCTGGTACTGAAATCCAGGCCTCTGAAGAGATGCCTGGAAACCAAAGCAATGGATCCGATTAGGGCCTAGGGCCTGTTCATTCCTTTGTACCTCTGGGGATATCAGTCTACATGTCTGAGTACAGGTAGGTTCTCAGACGGGCTCAGATTGCTCCTGTTTGTCCTGCGAAGCCACCAATATTGGGATGGCCTCAGGGATTTTGGAGGTTTATCCTATTAGTAGTGTTGTGGCCATTGGAATGGGCACACAGAATTCCCTTGGAGAGGGCAAGTACAGTCGTCAGCTTGGATCCAGGGGCCTATGCATGTAGGCTGTGTAGGCCAGGGCTCTTTGGACAGTTGTCTGAAAACAGAAACTGGGCTTATGTTTCGTGTCATAGGTATGGCTGGACTGATCTACAGACCATGAGGAGAAATCATCGGGATATGAAAAAAGGGCGAGTGTGAGGCTCTTGCTCAAGTATTTATCTCTGGATATCATGCCATTCATGGTCATGAAATTTCCGGGTGACTTCATGGGAAAAGGACGAGTCTTACTCCCTGGGGGTTTGGCCCAATCCAAAGAGTTTGGGGTCATTCTGTGGGACGGAAGAAGTCCGTTTTTTGTTGTTGTTGTTGTTTTGTTTTGTTTTGTTTTTCAACCTCAGGGGTCCCACCAAATGAGGGATTCCAGAGTAGAGCCCTGGGGAAGGGCGATTGGACAACCAGAAATCTGGTTAAAATTGGGTCCTAGGGACAGCTAGACTTGGGTTTCAGGGCGAGGGCACGGCATGTACCCCCTGAAGATCTGAAGTAATATCTCATGCATCTGAATTCAGAGCGAGGATCAGACGTTGGCTCA
>NW_026758022.1:0-1082 GCF_022355385.1 Mustela nigripes
AGGGAGACAAACCATAAGTGACTCTTAATCTTACAAAACAAACTGAGGGTTGCTGTGGGGAGGAGGGTTGAGAGAAGGGGGGGTGGGGTTATGGACATTGGGGAGGGTATGTGCTTTGGTGAGTGCTGATTCACAGACCTGTACCCCTGGGATAAAAATACATGTTTATAAAAAATAAAAAATTTTTTTAAAAAATGAGCAAGACAGAGGATCATCTGGAAACTCGAAAAGCATTCCGTGAGCCTGCAAGCAATCAGACATTATGAATAAATAAATGAATAAATAAACTTTCAATAAACAGTAAGGGAAAAATCATGATCAAGTGCAAAACTGATCATTTCCACAAAGTTTTCAAGTTTTCAAAAAAGCCAAGGGCAGCTTTCAAACATCCCATTTTGCTCACGTTGCAAATTGGTTCCCCTCCCCCACCACCAGCCTGTGAGACTCCTAAAAGGCTTGCATCACCTAAAAATGAGAGACAGACCCCAGTAGCATTTTTGTTTTGGTTTGGGGGGGAGGGGTCTGTGTGCACATGGGAGTTTTAGATGCTCCCCTCTCAAGACCTCCTGACTTGCAGGAAGTCATAGGGACTGGCTTTGTCCCAGAGAACTCACACAAGTTAGAGTTCCCGGAAGCTGAGCGTGAAAAAAGCTTTATTAAACTCTTTCTATTGTTTCCACTGTGGGCAGAGAGAAAAAGATTAATTTGGCCCATTTCACCAGGTCCATTATTTCCGCCCAGCCCTACCCACAGGCAAACCAACCAGAGACGGCAGAAACACCTTCCTAAAGAACCCCCTTTCCTGTCCTGCCCCCTCTTCCCTGTGCAGGTACACCTCCACTCACCGCCAGCCTCGTTAAATGACCTTCACTGTCTCTCTGCCTAAAATAGCTACAAGCAAAAACAGTTTGCCTCACTAGTGCTCACGTTTTTAGGACTATAGTCAAGCGTCCGTTTGTAGGACCCCTGTGCCATAACTGATGCAGATACCTTGGACAGCTTTTTTAAAAAACCTATTTCTAGGGCGCCTGGGTGGCTCAGTGGGTTAAGCCGCTGCCTTCGGCTCAGGTCATGATCTCAGG
>NW_026758023.1:0-1082 GCF_022355385.1 Mustela nigripes
GTCTGTTCGGGTTTTCTATTTCTTCCTGGTTCAGTTGTGGTAGTTTATATGTCTCTAGGAATGCATCCATTTCTTCCAGATTGTCAAATTTGTTGGCATAGAGTTGCTCATAGTATGTTCTTATAATTGTCTGTATTTCTTTGGTGTTAGTTGTGATCTCTCCTCTTTATTCATGATTTTATTCATTTGGGTCCTTTCTCTTTTCTTTTTGTAAGTCTACCAGGGGTTTATCAATATTATTAATTCTTTCAAAGAACCAGCTCCTAGTTTCGTTGATTTGTTCTATTGTTTGTTAGGTTTCTATTTCATTGATTTCTGCTCTAATCTTTATGATTTCTCTTCTCCTGCTGGGTTTAGGGTTTCTTTCTTGTTATTTCTCCAGCTCCTTTAGGTGTAGGTTTAGGTTGTGTACTTGAGACCTTTCTTGTTTCTTGAGAAAGGCTTGTACCGCTATATATTTTCCTCTCAGGACTGCCTTTGCTGTGTCCCACAGATTTTGAACTGTTGTGTTTTCATCATCATTTGTTTCCATGAATTTTTTCACTTCTTCTTTAATTTCCTGGTTGACCCATTCATTCTTTAGAAGGATGCTGTTTAGTCTCCATGTATTTGGGTTCTTTCCAAATTTCCTCTTGTGATTGAGTTCTAGCTTCAGAGCATTGTGGTCTGAAAATACGCAGGGAATGATCCCAATCTTTTGATACCAGTTGAGACCTGATTTAGGACCCAGGATGTGATCTATTCTGGAGAATGTTCCATGTGTACCAGAGAATAATGTGTATTCTGTTACTTTGGGATGGAATGTCCTGAATATATCTGTGATGTCCATCTGGTCCAGTGTGTCATTTAAAGCCTTTATTTCCTTGTTGATCTTTTGCTTGGATGATCTGTCCATTTCAGTGAGGGGAGTGTTAAAGTCTCCTACTATTATTGCATTATTGTAATGTGTTTCTTTGATTCTCTTATTAATTGGCTTATGTAATTGGCTGCTCCTATGTTAGGGGCATAGATAACATTGTTAGATCTTCTTGTTGGGCAGACTCTCTCTTTCTTCCTCATTTCTTTTTTTTTTTTTTTTTTTT
>NW_026758024.1:0-1082 GCF_022355385.1 Mustela nigripes
CAGGTCCCCAGTGCCACCGCTTCATTCCAAGGTCTCCATAGACACAATATCACTAGAACACATCCACGGTAGAATCCATTTCAAATCAGCCTCCTCGGTTGCTCCCCCAGATCCAGCAGATCTAACCTGTCTTGTTGCTTGGAGACAATGGAATGCGAGCTGGGCTACCAAGCCATCCATCCTTAGAACCCTGCTCGGAATCGTTGTCCTGGAGCCAACCAACAGGTCTCAATTGTCCTGCAGAAGAATCTTTGCAGTTGGGAGCTACTCACAACTCCCATCGTGGGAAAACACCCATGGCCTCGTGATACACCCCCCCTTCAAGAAGGGGCCATTAGGGACGGACTGTCCAACCTGAGCGATATTCTGATCCTCGCCCTGACTTCAGATGCACAAGATCTCGATTCAGGTCTGTAGATTGTGCCTGCCATAAATTCACCCGGAATCCTAGGCCTAGCTTGGTTTCTCAGCATTCCGACCTCAGACTACTGGCCCACAGCCCTCCAGTTTTGCAATCCAGAACTACAATGCAGCACTCTGCCTGCCGCCCAGAAGAAAACCTTTGCCCTCTGGGGCTACCCAGAAACCCCAAATGAGGATCAACGGGGCACGTCATTCGGCTGTACCCCAAATATATAGGCTGACCTGGGCACTAATGCCCTTTCTGACACAGCCTGATCCTGGACCTCCTGGCCATACCCAGACAGCAGGCCGCACATTGTGCACATCGGACCCCTCATGGCCTTTGATAGTCATCTCTTCTCAACCTCGGTTTTCAGGCTTCAGAACCTAGACCTTATCTCCAATCATGGCTCGGGTTTGAAAATGATGCAGAAATCAGAAATATTTCCCCATGGCAAGAAACCTTATGGTTGGCATGTTGTCCAACAATCAGTGTAGTTGAAACCAGTGTGGCCCATGAGGCCCCGCCCATGCTTGCCGGCCACATTGGTCACAAACTCACATTGTGACCCTCAGCCTGAGCCCAGTTCTCAGGTAAGGCTTCTCAGTGGCTGGATGGAGAGACAGCATATTGGGCTTGCCATGCCCCTAGGCCCCAAATTTTAACCATAGTTCGGGTT
>NW_026758025.1:0-1082 GCF_022355385.1 Mustela nigripes
GATACTCTTCCATTGCATAGAAATACCACTTGGTTTATCCATTCATCAGGTGATGGGCATTTGAATTATTATCACCTTTTAGCTCTTGTGGATAGTGCTTTTATGAACGTTTGTGTATAAATCTTTGTGAAGACCTATGTTTTCATTTCCCCTTGGCAGATAACCAAAGTAAAATTTCTGGGTTTATGGTAATTCTATATTTAACCTTTTAAGAAACTGTCATATTATTTTCCAAAAAAGTGGCCGTACCATTTTACATTTCTACCAGCAATGTATGAGGATTTTTCCACATCCTCTCCATCACTTGTTAATTGTCTTATTGACTATAGTTATTCTAGTGGATATGAAGTAGTAGCTCATTGTGGTTTTGATTTATATTTTCTAGTGACAAATGTTGTCGAATACCTTTTTATGTGCTTATTGGTCATTAATATATCTTCTTTGGAGAAATGTGTGTTCAGATCCTTTGCCCATTTTTATTTTAAGATTTTCTTTATTTGACAAACAGAAATCACAAGTAGGCAGAGAGCCAGGCAGAGAGAGAAGCAGGCTCCCTGCTGAGCAGAGAGCCTGACTCGGGGCTCGATCCCAGGACCCTGAGATCACGACCTGAGCCGAAGGCAAAGGCTTTAGCCCACTGAGCCACCCAGGCGTCCCTCCTTTGCCCATATTTAAATTGAGTTATTTGTGCTTTTTACTAAATTGCAAGAGGTGAGTCGCATATATCTCTATGACTTACTTGTAAATATGTTGTTCTCTTCTATGGTTATCTTTTCATTATCTTGATTGTGTCTTTTGAAGTGCTGAAGTTTTAAATTCGCCATTTTGATTTCTCCTTGTGCTTTTGACCACAAAAATTTACTCTTAGATTTTCTCCTAAGTTTTTGTTCTAACATTTAGGTTAGTGATCCGTTTGAGCTAATTTTTGTATGGTCTGAGGTAGGGGCCCAAATTAATTTTTTTGTCCTTTGGGTTATCCAAATTGCCCCAACACCATTTTTTGAAAAGACAATTTCTTTCCCACTGGATTTTCTTGGTACTTTTGTAGGAAATCCATTGACTATAAATGTGAGTGTTTATTA
>NW_026758026.1:0-1082 GCF_022355385.1 Mustela nigripes
TTGTGCGTGGTTGCTCCGCCGCTTGCCGGGAGCCGGCCCCTCCCCCCGGGGTCTATCTTCCCGTCGCTTTGGATTCACTTCTCTGCCCGTCCTACCTTTCCGAAAGTGGTTGTTTTTCTGTTTCCAGAATTGCTGTTCTTCTTCTGTTCGATCTACCGATGGATTTTCAGGTGTTTGCAATCTTTAGATAAGCTATCTAGCTGATCTCCGGCTAGCTGAAGTAGTCTCAGCCTGCTACTTCTCTGCCATCTTCAACCAGATCCCTTCTAATGGCTGTATACTACTGCTCTTTACCCTGCTCAGACTCTCTTTGGTAGTGCAGATTGGTCCCACTCTCCATTCCGCTCTCTACTGTCGTTCCCTTCTAATGCGTCTTAACCTTGTAGCATTCCTTGGGGCTTGAAAAAGCAGGAGGGTTTCCATCTCCAGGGCATTTTCTGTACTCTTCCCTCAGCCTATAGCTCTCTCTCCACCATAACCATAGTCACCCTCTGACTCCCTAACTTCCTTGAGGCTTTTGCTCAAATGTCAATGAGTACTGAGGTTTTCCTTGGCTCTCTTTTTGACATTAAATTTTCTCTTTGGTCCTCAGACTCTTTGTGTCTGCATGATTTTACTTCGAAACATTTATCACCATCTGGCATACTATATATTTTATAGATGTATTGCTTTATCATATGTTTCCCCCTTTATAATATAAGTTCCATGAGGATAAGTATTTTTGTCTGTTTTATTACTGTATCTCCACTGACACATGATAGGTACATAATAAATATGTTTAATTAGAGAAGTAATCCCTGTCTCTAGGAAATAACTAGCCTGATGAATGAGGTTTTGCTGGTAAGTGCCAATGGTAGCATACTTAGGTTTTAATCTCAGAGATAAACCTTAATATGCCTAAATATTTAATTTAAACAAAGGCTCTTAAAGTCAATATTTTAACAAAAATCCATGATTTTAATAGTGTATATATATATTTTTTAATTAATTTTTTATTTTTTATAGACATATATTTTTATCCCCAGGGGTACAGGTCTGTGAATCACCAGGTTTACATACTTCACAGCACTCACCAAAGCACA
>NW_026758027.1:0-1082 GCF_022355385.1 Mustela nigripes
ACCTCGTGACTGCAGAGCTACAAGAGTGCGTGTGGTGACTTTTCCCGGTGGCCGTGGGAAACCCGTTAGAGGCATGACTGCCTGCCTCTAGTTCAAGAGGGAGATGGGCTGTGAGCAATGCGTCTCGTTGCTGACTGTGACCTCAGGGTGACGGGGATGGCAGTGGCCTTGAAGCCACCATCCTCTCTGAATTGTTCAGAAATAGCTTTCCACCGTGCGTTCCCAGTTTCAGTCTTCTGGAATGAAGAACAGACAACAGACTTAAACTGATGCCTGCCTTCCTTTGCTGGCGGACCATCACGGGCTGGCCTCACGGGGTTCTCCACCGCGTGGACAGTTTCCATGAGCCAGGGGGAATGGTTCTTGGGGGCTGCCCACTCCTGGACCCCCTCAGAGGCCTTCTATGCGGGACACCCTCTGGCCTCCAGCACTGGAGGCTCGCCCCAGCCCGTACATGTCCTGCACTCCAGGGTGCCTGGAGGAGGTGGGGGTGCATCAGCCGTGCTCAGGGAGGCGTTGCCCCATGGTTTGACCAGGGGATGTGACTGGCCACCAAGGACCTACTTCCCTGAGAAAGGAGGGTCCTCCATTGGGGCAAAGACTGTCAGTGATCTCTGCTCATCTAGGTGCTAAGGTCCTGCTTCTCAGAGAGCAGCATGGAAGGATCTAGGGCGGGTGGCGCACCCACCGTATGAGCTTCTTTGGGGGCCTAATGGCACGTGTTTCTGCAGTTCAGGACTCGGGACCATGCACCTGCTGCAGGCCATGCCTGGGGCTTGACAAAGCCACCGGCCTCCGGGAACTTCTTGTTTTGAGAAAAAATTTTCTTTGCATCATGGGGCTGTAGGCCCAGCTCAGATGGGTATGGAGGATAACAGGCAAGGGAGCGTCGCCATGGATGCAGGAAGGGAGCATCGCCATGGACGCGGGAGTCTCTCAGAGGAGCTGTGTCTCCCACTCGTGCAGGAGAACCAGGGAGGGGCTGGACACTGTGACATTCCAGTGGCTTTGGGGCCATGAGCTGGGGCGCTCCTTTGGGCCTTTCTTGCTGTGTGGACTGAGAATCCCTGGGGACGAGAACT
>NW_026758028.1:0-269 GCF_022355385.1 Mustela nigripes
ATTATCTATCTTATAAGACATGATATCATAAGGAAGGGTATTCTGTCAATTTGGAACAACTGAAATCATTGTAATTCTATCTTGGTGCAGTAACTTGAAATGGCACAGTGTGGGTTATGAATATATTTTATTTTTTTTTTTTACTTGGAAGAAGAGATTATAGAGATATTGTTATCCAAGAGAGACTGACAGGAGTTGATAGTTGCCAGGTCAATATCCATCTACTTTTTCCTTTAATATCAGAAAGCACTGAGGGATTGACAACAGGG
>NW_026758028.1:369-1082 GCF_022355385.1 Mustela nigripes
TAGTTATATTGTAACCATATGACAAAGTATCAGTCGTACAAGCTATCATGCTCTTTTACCTCTATCTTTCTGCCAGAAATGTGGGGTTAATAGTGAGAACTCCAACAGCAATTTTTGCAACTGTGAATAAAAAGCCATGAAAACCTCTAAGATAGTTCACTTGACTTTCTTAAGACTCTGAAACAACACCAGAAAACACTCTCTGTAGTCTTCTTGTTAAATGAAAAAATATGGTTAAACCACTTTTGAAAGTCTACTACATACAGCAAAATGTAAAACTTAATTGAAATATGTCCTCTCAGCTGTGCTTAAGCAACTGAGTCCTGAGATTTTCACGTTTTCAGTCTGAAAGAGTACACCTCTGGTGCTCTGAAAGGGAAGAGAAAGGACACCCTGTTCTCCATATAAATAGAAGAATAGAAATCTGTGCATTTAAGTGGGCCATATAAAATTTATCAAGCAATTATCTCCTAACTCCTACCTATCCAAATTACCCGATATGCTCTC
Source organism: Mustela nigripes (assembly GCF_022355385.1). Classification (NCBI taxonomy): domain Eukaryota; kingdom Metazoa; phylum Chordata; class Mammalia; order Carnivora; family Mustelidae; genus Mustela; species Mustela nigripes. The sequence goes on from NW_026758028.1 coordinate 877, forward strand.
CCTACTCCTTTATTCCACGTTACTGCCTTTTCCAGGATTCTGTCTCACATCACAACATGTCTTCTGTTATTTCCTTCTTGCAAGATAGTTTTGTTTTCTCCATCTAAAAAAATCAACAATCATTGTGTGTTTCAATTCCCATTTTCCTCAAATGCATTTATTCTTCTTATCTATTACTCTTTTCTCATACTCAGTGTCTTTGTCTT
>NW_026758029.1:0-1082 GCF_022355385.1 Mustela nigripes
ACAAGGATGGTTCAACATTCATAAATCAATCAATGTCATTGAAAAAAATAATATGAGAAGAGGGAAGAACCACATGGTCCTCTCAATTGATGCAGAAAAATCATTTGAAAAAATCCAGCATCCATTCGTGATTAAAACGCTGCAAAGTATAGGGATAGAGGGAACATTCCTGAACTTCATCATATCTATCTATGAAATACCGACAGCAAATATCATCCTCGATGGGAAAAAGCTTGCAGCCTTCCCGTTGAGATCAGGATCACGACAAGGATGTCCACTCTCACCAGTCTTGTTCAACATAGTATTAGAAGTCCTAGCAACAGCAATCAGACAACAAAGAAAAATAAAAGGTATCCAAATTGGCACTGAAGAAGTCAAACTCTCTCTCTTTGCAGATGACGTGATTCTTTATGTGGAAAACCCAAAAGACTCCACCCCCAAACTACTAGAACTCATACAGCAATTCAGCAACGTGGCAGGATACAAAGTCAATGTATCCTGTATCCACAGACATCAGTGGCTTTTTTATGCACTAATAAAGAAAATACAGAAAGGGAAATCAGAGAATCATTCCATTTACTATAGCACTAAGAACCATAAGATACCTGGGAATAATCCTAAACAAAGAGATAAATGTTCTGTACTCAAGGAACTACAGAATTCTCATGAAAGAAATTGAAGAAGACCCTAAAAGATGATAGGCCATTCCATGCTCTTGGATCGGAAGAATAAACATTGCTACAATGTCGATAATGCCTGGAGCAATCTCTACTTTAAATGCTATTCCAATCAAAATTCTACCAGTATTTTTCAAAGAGCTGGAGCAAATAATCCAAAAATTTGTATGGAATCAGAAGAGATCCCGAATCACTAAGGAAATTTTGAAAAACAAAAATAAAATGGGGGTATGATAATACCTGATTTCAAGTTTACTACAAAGCTGTGATCACCAAGACAGCATGGAACTCGCATGAAAACGGACACAGACCAGTGGAACAGAGTAGAGAGCCCAGATATGGACCCTCAACTATATGGTCAAATAATCTTCGAAAAAACAGGAAAAAATAGACAGTGGGAAAAAG
>NW_026758030.1:0-1082 GCF_022355385.1 Mustela nigripes
GATTTTAACCAGAATTCTGGTTGTCCAATCGCCCCTCCCCAAGGCTCTACTCTGGAATCCCTCATTTGGTGGGACACCAGAGTGAAAAACAAAACACAACAAACAACAACAAAAAACGGACTTCTTCCATCCCACAGAATGACACCAAACTCTTTGGATTGGGTAAAACCCCCAGGGAGTAAGACTCGTCCATTTCCCATGAAGTCACCCGGAAATTTCATGACCAGGAATGGCACGATATCCAGAGATAAATACTTGAGCAAGAGCCTCACACTCGCCCTTTTTCATATCCCGAAGAGTTCTCCTCATGGTCTGTAGATCAGTCCTGCCATACCTATGACCCGAAAAATAAGCCGAGTTTCTGTTTTCAGACAACTGTCCAAACAACCCTGGCCTACACACCCTACAGGCTCAGGCCCCTGGAGCCAAACCTGACGACTGTGCTTGCCCTCTCCAAGGGAGTTGTATGTGCCCATTCCAAAGTCCACAAAGCTACTAATAGGATAAACTTCCAAAGTTCCTGAGGCCATCCCAATATTTGTGGCTTCCCAGGACAAAAAGGAGCAACCTGAGCCCATCTGAGAACCTACCTGCACTCAGAATTGTAGACTGATATCCCCAGAGATAAAAAAAAACGAACAGGCCCCTAGGCAGCTATCGGATCCATTGCTTTGGTTTCAAGGCATCTCTCCTCAGAGGCCTGGATTTCAATAACAGCATATGGCTGTTTCTTGACTCACCCATCAGAAGAAATCTCAACTACACATGGGAAACTTGCACGATGGAGCTAAGTGAAAGCCTCTCTTTAGGAGAACCCTTCAGGGCACCAGTGCCACCGCTTCATTCCAAGGTCTCCATAGACACAAAATCATATTAGGACACATCCACGGAGGAGTCCATTTCAACTCAGCCTCCTCGGTTGCTCCCTCATATCCAGCAGATCTAACCTGTCTTTGCTTGGAGACAATTGGAATGCAAGGGGGCTACCCAGCCATCCATCCTTAGAACCCTGCTCGGAATCGTTGTCCTGGAGCCAACCAACAGGTCTCAATTGTCCTGCAGAAGAATCTTTGCAGTTGGGC
>NW_026758031.1:0-1082 GCF_022355385.1 Mustela nigripes
ATGGGTGCCTCAGGAAAAGCCCAATGCTGGTATTGGAATCCAGGGTTTTGAGGAGACATGCCTGTAAACCAAAGCAATGGATCCTATTTTGGCCTAGGGTCCTGTCTGGTTCAATCTTCTTCTCTGGGGACTTCCATCTAGGGTATGCGTGGATTTAGATGCTCAGCTGGTGACAGACTGACCTTTTTTGTCCCGGGCGACCTATACTCTAGGGATGGCCTCAAAGACTATGGAGGGTTCTCCTAATTTGTACGATTTTGGACAATGGAATGGGCAGAATTCCCATGGATTGGGTAGGCACAGTCCTAATGTGTGGCTCCAGGGTCCCCAGCCGGGAGGGTATGTGGCCCAGGACTTTGAGGACAGAAGTCTGAAAACACAAACCCAGCTTATGTTTGGGGACGTAGGTATGGCAGGCCAGATCTACAAACCATGAGAAGACATCTGCAGGATATGAAGATACTGCGAGTCTGAGGCGCTAGCTCACGCTTTTGTCTCTGGATTTTGTATCAGCGATGGCCGTGGAATGAAGAGGATGCCTCAAGGGCCATGGACGAATCTTCCTCTCTGTGGATTTAGCCCTATCCCAATTGTTATTCGTCAATCTGTTGAATGGAGGAATCCTTTCAGGATTGTTACATCAGGTGTCCCACCAAAAGAGGAATTCCAAAGCAGAGCCCTGGGGAAGAGTGAAGGGACAACACGAACTATGGTTAAAAATTGGGGCTAGGGGCATGGCAAGCCCAATATGCTGTCTCTTCATCCAGCCACTGAGAGGCCTTACCTGAGGACTGGGCTAAGGCTGAGGGTCACAATGTGTTTTTGCTACCTATCTAGACCACGAGGAATGGCGGGGCCTCACGGGACACACTGGTTTCCACTACACTGAACGTTGGACAACAAGCCAACCACAAGTTTTCCTGCCATCGGGAAGGAGTTCTGATTTCTGCATCATTTTCAAACCTGGGCAGTGATTGGAGATAAGGTCTATGTTCTGAAGCCTGAAAAATGTGGTTGTGAAGGGATAACGACCTAAGGCCATTGGGGGTCTGAAGTTCTCAGTTTGTAGCCAGCTGTCTGGG
>NW_026758032.1:0-1082 GCF_022355385.1 Mustela nigripes
AAATTATGCGAGTGTAATAGGGAACTATTTCAGATATGAACCAAAAACAAAGAAATGATGATAAATTCCTTAAAAGACTCAAAGTTGTTCTTGACTGGTATGTTTCAAGCTCTATTCCTGGTTTGAGGACAGTTTTTAACAGGCCTGTCACTGTAGAAATCAGCTGGATGTTTAGAGGCTATCAGAACTGTACAAAAACCTTGAAGAGGTAAAGGCTTGAAAATTCTTTAGAGAGATTAGCTCCCTAAGACATTATTCATCCACACATTTTCCTCCAAACAATTAAGGCTGATGGATGAGGGGCACCTGAGGGGCTCTCTCATCACGTGGGTGGTGGGTTAAGCCTCTACCTTCATCTCAAGTCATGGTCTCTGGGTCCTGGGATCCAGCCCCACATCTGGCTCTGCTCAAAAGGAAGCCTGCTTCCCTCCCTGCTTGCCTGCCTCTCTGCTTATTTGTAATCTCTCTCTCTCACTCTCTCTCACTCTCTCTGTGTCCAATAAATAAATAAAATCTTAAAAAAAGGCTGATGATGATAAATTATGAAAACTGCTCCCTGCAAATGATGCTTCTTCATAAGGATTTAAGAATTTAAAATTGTAAGAATTTAAAATTGAAACTTGATCGTAGGATTTATGTTACAGAATAACATCAAGTGAAGGCTGTTATTATTAGATCTGAAGTAGTTGTGATTCTGAATTCTTGGCCTCATTAGTAAATTTATTTTTAAATTCTCCCATGGAGTGGTGATTGGCCTTCAGTGTTTCATTGATGTACATCATTGGGTCAAATGAGATGTGTGGGCCCTGATCTATATATAATCTTCTTTGTATTTCACTGGAGATGGCATTTCTGAGTTTTGTTCAATTGAATTTGGACAAATGTTTTAATAGTCACTTCTGGAATTGGCCCTGGAGAATATCTTCCTTTTTTTTTTTACCTCTTCCCGATTCTCTGAAAAACCCTGACTAATTCACATTATCACAGTGATATCACAATTCAAGTTTTTCCAAACACTATAGCTGCAAAATAGAAGGAAGCTACTCAGAATGTAATGCTATTGTGAATGATTGAGGAAGAAA
>NW_026758033.1:0-1082 GCF_022355385.1 Mustela nigripes
GTGGGACTCTCTGACTCTGAGTCCCCTGGTGTCACCTTTTGATTTTATTAGCCCAGGGTCCAGAGGCGTTGGGGAAATCTGATATGACCCGCCAGGGAGGGGACGTGTCTGGCGCCGAGCTCTCTTCTCCCTACATCCTCTCGGCTTCAGTACAGCAGAAGAACGTGTCGCTTCCTTTAGGATGTGCCTAGAAATGAGCTGGGCAGGGGGGTTTTCTCTGTAATGGGGTGCCTGGATATGTTGGTTCCAATTACGTTGGGCTCTGTGGTCAGGGAAGTGAGGTCATCACTGCCTGGGGGCTCCTTACCGAACTTCCTGCTGTAGCAGAGCTCCCTGAGCTGCCGGTCCCCAACCTCCACAGTCTCACACTCCACTCAGGCAGTGCCCATCCAGTGACCCCCATACAGCCTCCCCCACCCCCTGGGAGGCCTGGGCGCGGCTGTTGTCCCCGCTGGAGGCAACAGAGCTGGATTTAGACTAGGTTAGTGTTAGGGTTAGGGTTAAGAAAGACTTAGGGTCTGGGTTAGGGTTAGATGTCCTTGGGGTCGGGGTTAGCGTAAGGCTTAGGGTAGGGCTCAGGGTTAGGGTTAGGTTCATGGTTAGGTTTAGGGTCAGGCTCACAGTAGGATCAGGGTTAGCGTTACGGTCAGAGTCACGTCAAGGTCAGTTTTAGGGTGATGGTTAGGTTTAGGGTCAGGTTCAGGGTCATGGTTAGATTTAGGGTCAGGTTCAAGTTTTGGTTTGGAGGCAAGGTTCATGTTAGGGTCAGGGTTAGGTTTGGGACAGGTCTAGAGTCAGGGTTAGGGTCAGGGTCAGGCTTAGGTTCATGGTTATGGTAAGGTCAGCTTTATGTTTAGGTTCTTTTTTATGAGTAGGTTCATGATCAGGGTTAGCTTTACGGTTACGATTCTGATTAAGATTAAGGATTGGGTCAGAGTTAGGTTTACACTCAGGGTTAGGGTCAGTGTTAAGTTCAAGGCCAGGGTCAGGTTTAAGTTAAGGTCTGACATAGGCAAACTTCAGAGTTAGGGTTATGAATAGCGTCAGGTTTATTGTTAAAGTGGGGTTAGGGTTAGGGTTAG
>NW_026758034.1:0-1082 GCF_022355385.1 Mustela nigripes
TAAAGGGGCCATCAGGGACAGAATGTCCAACCTGAGCGATCGTCTGATCCTCGCAGTGACTTCAGATGCACGAGATCTTGATTCAGGTCTGTAGATTGTGCCTGCCATATCCTCACCCAGAACCGAGGCCTAGCTTGGGTTCTCAGACCTCCGTCCTCAGACTACTGGACCACAAGCCCTCCAGTTTGGCAATCCAGAACTACATTGCAGTACTCTGCCTGCCCTCCAGAAGAAAAACATTGCCCTCGGGGCACCCAGGAACCCCAAATGCGGATCAATGCGGCACGCAGTTCGGCTTTACCCCAAATATATAGGCTGACCTGTGCACTAATGCCCATTCTCACACAGCTTGATCCTGGACCTCCGGGCCCCACCCAGACAGCTGGCCCCACACTGAGCACATCGTATTTTTCATGGCCTTAGGTCGTCATCTCTTTTCAACCTCGGTTTTCAGGCTTCAGAACCTAGACCTTATCTCCAATCACGGCCCGGTTTTGAAAATTATGCGGAAATCAAAACTCTTTCCCCATGGCAAGAAACCTTGCGGTTGGCATGTTGTCCAGGTTCAGTGTAGTTGAAACCAGTGTGGCCCATGAATCCCCGCCCATGATTGCGGGCCACATTGATCACAAACACACATTGTGACCCTCAGCCTGAGCACAGACCTCAGGTAAGGCCTCTCAGGGGCTGGATGGAGAGACAGCATATTGGGCTTGCCATGCCCCTAGGCCCCAATTTTTAACCAATTCGGGTTGTCCCTTCACTCTTCCCCAGGGCAATGCTTCGAATTCCTATTTTGGTGGGACAACTGAGGTAAAAAACTTGAAAGGAGTCCTCCCATCCCACAGATTGACGGAAAACCATTGGGATCGGGCCTAGTCCACAGATAGCAAGATTCGTCCATGGTGCCCATGAGGCCTCCCCAACATTCCACGGCCATCGCTGATACAAAAGCCAGAGACAAAAGCCTGAGCACGCGCCTCAGACTCTCTCATTCTTCATATCATGAAGAGTTCTTCAGATAAGAACCTACACGGCACTCGAAGGCACCCAAAATATATAGTCTAACCTGGGCACTAATG
>NW_026758035.1:0-580 GCF_022355385.1 Mustela nigripes
AAAGATTGCATGACTCCACTTATATAAGGTGCCCAGAATAGTTACATACAGAGACACAGAAAGTAGAACAGTGGTTGCCAAGAGCTCAGAGTAGAGAAAATGGGGGAGCTACTATTTAATGCATACAACATTTCAGTGTGGTAGGAGAAAAAAAAAGTTCTAGGCTGTGCAATATGAATGTACCTAAGGCCACTGAAGTATACACTCAGAAATGGTTAAAACGGTAAAGTTTAGTGGCACCTGGGTGGCTCAGTTGGTTAAACATCTGACTCTTCAGCTCAAGTTCTGATCTCAGGGATGTTAGATGGAGCACCGCATTAGTCTCTGGGTTGGGCATGGAGCCTGCTTAAGACTCTTCCTGTCCCCTCTGCCGCCTCACTGACCCCTCTCTCAAAAAAAAAAGAAAAGAAAAAGAAAAAATTTAAAACAAAATTTTAAAGCCCCTTTCTTTATTTTGATGGTTTATTCTCTTATTTTGTTAGGGCACATGGTCTAGGAATTTCCTAAGAAATGTTGCATGGTGGATATATTTTTTTTTCTTGTTCTTGAAGGTCTTTCTTTCCTCCTTTTGCACTTGACT
>NW_026758035.1:680-1082 GCF_022355385.1 Mustela nigripes
AAAGATTGCATGACTCCACTTATATAAGGTGCCCAGAATAGTTACATACAGAGACACAGAAAGTAGAACAGTGGTTGCCAAGAGCTCAGAGTAGAGAAAATGGGGGAGCTACTATTTAATGCATACAACATTTCAGTGTGGTAGGAGAAAAAAAAAGTTCTAGGCTGTGCAATATGAATGTACCTAAGGCCACTGAAGTATACACTCAGAAATGGTTAAAACGGTAAAGTTTAGTGGCACCTGGGTGGCTCAGTTGGTTAAACATCTGACTCTTCAGCTCAAGTTCTGATCTCAGGGATGTTAGATGGAGCACCGCATTAGTCTCTGGGTTGGGCATGGAGCCTGCTTAAGACTCTTCCTGTCCCCTCTGCCGCCTCACTGACCCCTCTCTCAAAAAAAAAA
>NW_026758036.1:0-1082 GCF_022355385.1 Mustela nigripes
AGACAGGATAGATCTGCTGGATCTGGGGGAGCAACCGAGGGGACTGATTTGAAATGGACTCTCCCGGGGATGTGTCCCAATATGATTTTGTGTCTATGGAGACCTCGAATGAAGCGGTGGCACTGGGGCCCTGAAGGGTTCTCCTAAAGAGAGGCTTGCAAACAGCTCCATCTTGCAATTTTCCCATGTGTAGATGAGATTTGTTCTGATGGTTGAGTCAAGAAACAGGCATATGCTGTTATTGAAATCCAGACCTTTGAGGAGAGATGCCTGGAAGTCAAAGCAATGGTTCCGATAGGTGCCTAGGGGCCTCTTCGTTCCTTTTTACCTCTGAGGACATCATTCTGTGGGTCTGAGAGCCGGTAGGTGCTCAGATGTGCCCAGATTGCCCCTGATTGTCCTGGGAAGCCACAAATATTGGGATGGCCTCAGGGACTTTGGAGGTTTATCCTATTAGTAGGGTTGTGGCCATTGGAGTGGGCACATACAATTCCCTTGGAGAGGGCAAGCACAGTCATCAGGTTTGGCTCCAGGGGCCTGAGACTGTAGCGTGTGTAGGCCAGGGCTGTTTGGACAGCTGTCTGAAAACACAAACTCGGCTTATGTTTCGGGTCATAGGTATGTCAGGACTGATCTACAGACCATGACGAGAACTCTCCGGGATTTTAAAAAAAGGGCGAATGTGAGGCTCTTGCTCAAGTTTTTGTCTCTGGATATCGTGTCACTCATGACGGTGAAATTTCCGGGTGACTTCATGGGAAAATGACGAGTCTTACTCTCTGGGGCTTTGACTCCATCCAAAGTGTTTCGGGTCATTCTGTGGGATGGAAGAAGTCCGTTGTTCTGTTGTTGTTGATGTGTTTTGTTTTGTTTATCAAACTCAGGTGTCCCACCAAATGAGGAATTCTAGTGTAGATCCCTGGGGAAGGGCGACTGGACATCCAGAAATCTGGTTAAAAATTTGGGCCTAGGGACATGTCAAGCCCATTATGACATCTAATGGTCCAGCCACTGAGAGGACGTACTAGAGGACAGCACTCACGCTGAGGGTCACAATGCGTGTTTATGCCCTCGTCGCACTC
>NW_026758037.1:0-1081 GCF_022355385.1 Mustela nigripes
ATAAACCTCCAAAGTCCCTGAGGCCCTCCCAATATTTGTGGCTTCCCTGGACAAGCAGGGGCAATCTGGGCCCATCTGATCACCTACCGGCACTCAGACCCGTAGAATGATATCCCCAGAGGTAAAAAGGAACGAACACGCACATAGGCACCTATCGGATCCATTGCTTTGTTTTCCAGGCATCTCTCCTCAGAGGCCTGGATTTCAATAACAGCATATGTCTGTTTCTTGACTCACCCATCAAAACAAATCTCATCTACACATGGGAAACTTGCACGATGGAGCTGTGTGAAAGCCTCTCTTTAGGAGAACCCTTCAGGCACCAGTGCCACCGCTTCATTCCAAGGTCTCCATAGACACAAAATCATATTAGGACTCATCCACGGGAGAGTCCATTTGAAGTCAGCCTCCTCGGTTGCTCCCCCATATCCAGCAGATCTAACCTGTCTTTTTGCTTGGAGGCAATTGGAATGCGAGGTGGGCTCCCCAGCCATCCATCCTTAGAACCCTGCTCAAAATCGTTGTCATGGAGCCAACCAACAGGTCTCACTTGTCCTGTAGAACAATCTTTGAAGTTGGGGGTTTCTTACAACTCCCATGGTGGGAAAACCTCTATGGCCTGGTCATCCACCCACCCTTCAAGAAGGGGCCTTCAGGGACAGAATGCCCTACCTGAGCGATCGTCTGACCCTCGCCCTGACTTCAGATGCACGAGATCTCCATTCAGGTCTGGAGATTGTACCTGCCATATCCTCACCCATAATCCTATTCCTAGTGGGTTCTCAGTCTTCCGTCTTCAGACTACTGGCCCACAAGCCGTCCAGTTTGGCAATCCAGACTACAATGCAGCACTCTGCCTGCCCTCCAGAAGAAAGACATTGCCCTCTGGGGCTACCCAGAATCCCCAAATCAGGATCAACCTGCACACCATTCCGCTGTACCCCAAATATATAAGCTGACCTGGGCACTAATGCCCTTTCTGACACAGCCTGAGCCTGGACCTCCTGGCCCCACCCAGACAGCTGGCCGCACACTGAGCACATTGGACCCACCATGGCCTTAGGTCGTCATCTCTTCTCAA
>NW_026758038.1:0-1081 GCF_022355385.1 Mustela nigripes
AGCCCAGTCCTCAGGTAAGGCCTCTCAGTGGCTGGATGGAGAGACAGCATATTAGGCTTGCCAAGCCCCTAGGCCCCAATTTTTAACCATAGTTCGGGTTGTCCCTTCACTCTTCCCCGGGGCTCTGATTTGGAATTCCTCTTTTGGTCGGACACCTGAGGTAACAAACCTAAAAGGAGTCCTCCCATCCCACAGATTGACGAAAAACAATTGGCATCGGGCCAAGTCCACAGAGAGCAATATTCAACCATGGCCCATGAGGCCTCTCCAACATTCCACAGCCATCGCTGATACAAAATCCAGAGACAAAAGCCTGAGCACGCGCCTCAGACTCGCTCATTCTTCATATCCTGAAGAGTTCTTCAGATAAGAACCTACACGTCACTTGAAGGCACCCAAAATATATAGTCTAACCTGGGCACTAATGCACTGTCTGACAACCTGAGCCCGGACCTCGTGAACCAACACCCAGACAGCTGACCGCACACTGAGCACATCAGACACGCCATGGCCTTAGGTCAACATCTCTTACCTACCTCAGTTTTCAGTTTTCAAAACCTAGACCTTATCTCCAATCACTGCCCAGGGGTGATTATGATGCAGAAATCAGAACCCTCCCTTACCCAAGGCAAGAAACCATGTGGTTGGCATGTTGTCCAACGTTCAGTGTAGGAGAATCCAGCAATCACCCTGACGCCCCGCCCATTCTTGAGTGCGAGGAGGGCATAAACACGCATTGTGACCCTCAGTGTGAGTCCTGTCCTCTAGTACGTCCTCTCAGTGGCTGGACCGTTAGATGTCATAATGGGCTTGACATGTCCCTAGGCCCCAATTTTTAACTGGATTTCTCGTTGTCCAGTCGCCCCTCCCAGAACTCTACTCTGGAATCCCTCATTTGCTGGGACACCTGAGGTTGAAAAACAAAACAAAACAAATCAATAACAACAGAACAACGGACTTCTTCCATCCCACAGAATGACCCCAAACTCTTTGGATGGGGCCAAACCCCCAGAGAGTAAGACTCGTCCATTTCCCATGAAGTCACCCGGAAGTTTCACGACCATGAGTGACACGATAACCA
>NW_026758039.1:0-1081 GCF_022355385.1 Mustela nigripes
TTTGTACGATTTTGGACAATGGAATGGGCAGAATTCCCATGGATTGGGTAGGCACAGTCCTAATGTGTGGCTCCAGGGTCCCCAGCCTGGATGGGTACTTTGAGGACAGAAGTCTGAAAACACAAACTCAGCTTATGTTTGGGGACGTAGGTATGGCAGGCCCGATCTACAAACCATGAGAAGACATCTTCAGGATATGAAGAAAGTGCGAGTCTGAGGCGCTTGCTCAGACTTTTGTCTCTGGATTTTGTTTCAGCAATGGCCGTGGAATGTCGAGGAGGCCTCATGGGCCATGGACGAATCTTCCTTTCTGTGGATTTGGCCCGATCCCAATTGTTTTTCGTCAATCTGTTGGATGGAGTACTCCTTTCAGGGTTGTTACCTCAGGTGTCCCACCAAAAGAGGAGTTCCTAAGCAGAGCCCTGGGGAAGATTGAAGGGACAACCCGAACTATTGTTAAAATTTGGGGCCTAGGGGCATGGCAAGCCCAATATGCTGTCTCTTCATCCAGCCACTGAGAGGCCTTACCTGAGGACTGGGCTCAGGCTGTGGGTCACAATGTGAGTTTGCCACCTATGTGCCCACGAGCAATGGCGGGGCCTCATAGGACAAACAGGTTTCCACTACACTGAACGTTGGACAACAAGCCAACCACAAGGTTCTTTCCATTGGAAGGAGTTCTGATTTATGCATCATTTTCAAACCTTGGCAGTGATTGGTGATATGGTCTAGGATCTGAAACCTGAAAACCGAGGTTGGGAAGAGATAACGACCTAAGGCAATGTCTGTTCCTATGTGCTCAGTGGGTGGCAAGCTGTCTGTGTGGGGCCAGGAGGTCCGGGCTCAGGCTCTGTCAGAAAGGGCATTATTGCCCAGGTCAGCCTATATATTTTGGGTACAGCCAAGAGGCGTGCAGGTTGATCTTCATTTGGGGTTTCTGGGTAGCCCCAGAGGGCAATGTATTTCTTCTACAGGGCAGGTAGAGTGCTGCATTGTAGTTCTGGATTGCCAAACTGGAGGGCTTGTGAGCCAGTAGTCTGTGTACAGAAGTCTGAGGAAAAAAGCTAGGCTTAGGTTTCTG